>NW_022103907.1:15327425-15329603 GCF_000313985.2 Echinops telfairi | reverse complement strand
CTTATTTATCAAGTTGACATGAGATTATGTAACTACCAGAGAAGGGTGAGGAGTTAATAGGAGATAAGCTGGTATTCCTGAAGTTTAATAGTGAATGATACAAATTTGGGGAAAGAAGGGTTGAAAGACATTGTATTAGAGGAGCCATGTGGTTATTATGGTTTCATATGCTGTGTTTATGTTCCTCAACTTCAACTTGAACTCTACATATGAAAAATTGATGGTATATTTCATAGTTGGCCCCAGGTCTGGTTCTACCTTCTGATATTGAGCTTCTCCATCATCTTTTCCAACAGATGTAATCAATTTAATTTCTGTTCATCTCATATGGAAAAACCCACACATATAGTTGCATTTTGTGTTGCTGAAAACATTTTTGTGATGAAATTGAAGAAAATGGCAAGACCATGCAATTCAAAATATGACCTTTTATTTATCCCACCCAAATTTTGAGAACAACTCAAGAACATTTGATGCATTAAACCCGTGCATTAATGACAAAGATCTGAAGAACAGTGGGATAACATCAAGAACATTATACATGAAGAAAGCTATAGGTAATTTAAAATAAAGGAAAGATCAAAATGGATATCAGAAGAAACTGAAATTGTCTTAATAGTAGAGTAACTAGCACACATGGAAATCATAGTGTTGGATAGAAAATTGCAAAGGGCAGCTCGAGAAGACAAATACAAATATTATAACAAAATTCACAAAGACCTAGAATTAGAAAACCATATACCATAGACTGAAAGAATTCTCAAAAAAAATTCAAGCCTTGAATTTCAATATTGAAAGAGTCTATGGGAAAAATATTGAATGTTGCAGGAAGCATCAAAAGAAAATACAAAGAATACATAGAGTCACTGAACCAAAAAGAACTAGATGACATGCAACCATTTCTAGAGGCAGCATGTGGGCAAGGACCAATGGTACTAAAGGAAGAAGTTCATGCTGAACTGGAAGTATTAACCAAAATCAAGGCTCGAGAAATTGATGGAATGCCAAATGAAAAGTTTCAACAAGCTGATAAAGCACTGGAAGCAGTCAATTGGCTATGCCAGGAACTTTAGAAGATAGCCACTTTGCCAACTGACAGGAATAGATCCATATTTACACCCATTCCTAAGAAAGGACACCTAACAGAATGTTCAAATTGTAGAACAATATCATTGATATCAGATGCAAGCAAAATTTTGCTGAAGATCATCCAACAATGGTTTTAGAAGTACAATGACAGGGAGTTGTCAGAAGTTCTGGCTACATTCAGAAGATGGTGTGGAACAAGGAATATCATTGCTGAAATCCAATGAACCTTGGTTGAAAGAAGAGAATAATAGATGTTTACTGCTGTTTTATTGACTATGCAAAGGCATTCAACTGTGTGTATCATAACAAACTATGTATAGCCTTGAGAAGTCTGGGAATCCTAAAATACCACATTGTACTCATGCATAAACTGTACATGGATCAAATTGCAGATGTGAGAACAGAAAAGGGGAATACTGTGTTTGATTTAAAATGTGTAATTTAAAATCAGGAAAGTCATGCTTTAGGATGGCATTCTCTCACCATATTTATTCAATCTGTACGCTGAATAAATAATCAGAGTAGCTGGATTATAAGAAGGATATGCTAGCAGAATTGGAGGAAGGCTTATTAATAGCTTGTGCTATACAGATGACACAGCCTTGCTTGCTGAAAGTTAGGAGGACTTGAATCACCTGCTAATGAAGATTAAGGATTTCAGCTTTCAGTGTGGTTCACAGCTCAATGTAGAGAAAACAAATTTCCTTACCACAGGACCACTTGGTAACATTATGATAAATGGAGAAAAGATCAAACTTGCCAAAGGCTTCTTGTTGCTCAGATCCCAAATAAATGCTTAGGTGTAGGATGTAGAAGTGTTTTTCCCTAGGTTGTCCTCCAAATATATGCCAAACCTAAGACGCTGCATGCAACACAAGGTAGATGACTGTACACTTGGAGGTCAATGTCAGCTGCTTGGAGGTTATCTCCCTGAGGTTATCAGCCATCTAGAGCAATCAGACTCTATAGTAGGGCCCACTCCCTGCTGATAAGGATAGTGGTTTTCCTTCAAGTCTTTAAGATCCCAGACACTATATTTTTTGATAACTAGGCACCATCAGCTTTCTTCGCCACATTTACTTATTCACC
>NW_022103907.1:15322112-15325779 GCF_000313985.2 Echinops telfairi | reverse complement strand
AAGGGCAATGAATGTACAAATTTGCTTTACACAATTGATGTATGTATGGATTGTGATAAGAGTTGTATGAGCCCCTAATAAAATGATTTTTTTTAAAAAGGATAGTGTTTTGCTTCCCTGAAGGAGAGCCCAGAGACAAGGCCAAGCCAAATCAAGGAGGACCAAGGTTAGACTGCCGTCTTTAACTAGGGTCTGCCCATCTTGTCAAATGTGTACCCTTCATGCCACTCCTTCCAATGGCCTGTATACCATTAGCTTGTCCCCCTCTGATTAATGTAGGCCTATTGTGTAACCCCTTCCCATTATGATGTAATCAGGGGGGCTTGCATGTCCCTGAAGATGTATATGTGCTGTGGTTGGAAATATACTGTGCAGACCTGGCTATTGAGATCATGACCATCCGGAGGCAAGCAATTGCATGCCTTCTATTGTCTATGTCTCTTTAACTTTACCCCTCAATTACACAACCCCTCCTTGGACCCGTTGGATTGTTGGGGCTGGTACCCCACACTTATGCAAGTCATACTCAAGAGATCAAATGATACATTGCATCAGGTAAATTTATTCCATAATACCTCTTTAAAGTGTATAAAAGCAAAGATGTTGTTTTAAAGACTAAGTTACCCCTGACCCAAGCTATGGTATTTTCAATGGTCTCATAAGCATGTGAAAGTTGGACACGGTATAAGAAATACTGAAGAAAAATTGATGCGCTTAAACTTAGATTTTGAGGAAGATTGTTGAAAATACCATGGACTACCAATAACACAAGCAACCATGTCTCGGAAGAAGTACAACCATAATACGCCTTAGGCAAACACGGCAAGACTTTGTCTCACGTACTTTGGACACGTTGTCGGGAGAGATGAGTTCATAAGGAATGACAATGCTGGTCGAGTACAGGGCAACAAAATGAGGAAGGCCCTCGGCAAGATGGATTGACTCAGCGGCTGTGGCAATGGGCTCAGACGTAAGAACAACTGTGCGGCTGGTGCAGCACCTGTCAGGGCTTTGCTCTGTTGTACATGGGTCACTGTGAGACACCATGGCCTGGAAAGCACGGAACAATAACAAAACCAACAGTAACGTGCAGTGGCTAGTATCAGGGAATGGAAGATACTATGGACTCAGGCAAGGGAAATGGGTTTCCAGAGGAACAATGGAAAACATGATTCATGAAAAAGAGTCCGATCTTAGGGATAAGAAATGGAGGCAGAGTCTGAGGGAGGAGCAGCTTGCTCTCTGCCAAAGAAAAAGGGTTAATAGTTGTTATACACATGACTTGCCAGCTCTATCAAGTGATTGACAGGTATTTTACTTCATCTAGTGGTAAATACAAAATACCAGAAATATGGGAGCATTTTAAAGTAACTGAAAGCCAACCTTATCATCATAGCCTATTAAGTCACTGGGCGTCCTTCCTTGGCACTCTTAAAATGAGGTGAGATTTTAAGCAGTTTGACTCAGGCTCCAAACTGTCTTGGAAATAAGAAGTGAGTTTCAAGTAAGGACAATCAGCTGAACTTGATGGAGGCTATAAGGTTGGCTTTCAATGACTTTAAAATGCCCCTATATTTGTGATATTTATGATTTCCTGGACCTTCAGGGCCAGTTTACATTTGCCTTATTTATCTAGTGCTTCTGTGATGAAAACTACCACATCCGGATGACTTTCAAGAATTGAAGTGTTTTTTTGTTTTTTCACATTTATAAGTCCAAACCAGGCCATTTGCCATATATATATATATATATATGACTATAGCAGGAGAATTCCTTGGTATTCCTTGGTAGCTGTCTTTCCTCTGTCTGTGTCCATTCTGTTCCTTTTATGCATCAAAAAAGATTAGGTTTAAGACCTACTTCACTTTAGTGTAACTTCATTGACATAATGATTGAAACCCCTCTCTTAGCAAGGTCATTTTTAAGGCACCTGGGATAGAATTTAATACAATTCAATCTTAACAATATTCATAAGCAATGATTACTGCATTAAGGCCACATAGCTACTTCTGTCCCGTTGTATCAGGATTCCTCTTTATAGACCACCAGGAGAGCAGATAAAAGGAAACATCAAGGCTAGGTGTAGCTCCCTCTCTCCCTCCCCCTTTTTTCTTTCTTCTCTCTCTTCTTCCCCACCTCCCTCTTGCTCCTACTGAGTTAGCACTTTCTCCTGTCTTTCACAGGCCCCATAGGACAGCTCTCTCCAGGTTCTCCTGCATCTCCTGGATTTCTCCCTGCAATCCACTTGGTGATTTATACAGGAAACATGCACCACGTGACAGGTTGCCTCCAGTTTCAGAGAACTTGATGAAAGGTGGCATGAATGAAAATATCAGCCTCCTCTGCCTTTAATACACCCAAAACAAGCTGAAGGAGAAAAACAAAACACCCTGATTATTTTAATAAGCATTAATTTTAAAATGTCAAAAATCAGACATTCTGTGTAACTCAGAATGCAAACGGATTTGTCAAAAGCAGGGTTACTCCATGAAACCGCTGAGGATGCCAATCTCCACCCTCTTCTACCCCATGTGCATAAATCCTACAAAGGCAGTGAAGCAAGTTACTGATAGAATTGTTTTTATAATATAAAGTGCCCCTCTACAGAGAATATGTTCACATTTATAAGTGTTTATCCCAAATCTGTATCTAATAGCTGTTTTTATCCTTTTTCTAAATATGATTTATCATTACTCTCCATGCAAAGATCAAATCTAGACACACACATGAAATCTTTTTTTTTTTCCTTTTATCCCCAGAGACAGCAGAGATTAGCATTTCTGAGAGTTGTTGCCATCCGAGCTTTCTCCTTTTGGGAATGTTACTGCAAAAAAATACCAACACAAACGTTCCAAGGACATGGAGCCTGTCTACCACTCAGGCCTGGCTTGTCTGGGATTGAGGAACGAACATATGCTTCACCTGTTTCCTAAAGGGACCATCTGTGGCCTTTTTGTTTTGAGTTCCCATCAAGAAGATCCTGAGAAAATATCTTATAACGGCAGCCTGAGACTTTCTAGGCTTAGCTTGTGTCCCTGATACAGTAAGCATGTCTAGTGCAGACCACCACTGACAAGGGGGGAGTAGGTGTGGAGGGAAAATCGGAAAACGAATCAGGGTGAGGGTGGTGTTTGCTCTAACTCACAGCCACCTATGCACAAGACAAGGACACACTGCCCAGTCTTGCGCTATTGTCACCATTGCTATGTTTGAGCCCATTTTTTGCCGTCAAAATGTCAATCGTCTTAATGAGGGTCAGTCATGATAGGATGATAAAAATAAGGAACAAAGCAACTTACTTAATTTCCTTAATGTCCTGGTGGTATAGTAATTATGTCTTGGTCTGGTCACAGCAAGGTCTGCCGTTCAAAACCACTAGCTGCTTTTCAAGAGAAAGACGAGGCTGTCTACGCCTATAAAGAGTACAGTTCAGAAACACAGAGACAATACTATGCTGACCTATAGGGTCATGGTGAGTCAGAATCAACTTGAGGACTGTGAGGTGTTCTTTCAAAATGTAGTTTCCTATGTACTGGGTAGAATCCCTGGTAGTGTAGTGTGTTATGTGTTGAGCTGCTAACTAATGGGTCAGCAGTTTGAACCCACCAGACACTCCAGAGTAGAAAGATGAGGCTTTCTGTTCCCATGAGGATTTACAGCTTTTTTA
>NW_022103907.1:15289864-15321099 GCF_000313985.2 Echinops telfairi | reverse complement strand
TCACCTGCCTCAAAATGTTTGTATGTATAGCTCATTCTATGTGTGCATTGCAGACATATTCCAAGGGAGCGGGAGATGGGAGACTGGGAGTTCTTGTGGGTAGCTTTAAAAGGTCTGTCAAAAAATACCCACACCTGATTCATAGAAACTGTGCATTTACCGTATTCCATGAGGTCTGCACACATCTTCAGGGACCATTCTAAACTGTCCCATGAGGGTGCTCAATTCAATGTATGTTCTTAGAAAGTCAGAAAAAGATTTGAAAACTGGGCTTGGAATCTTGGTTTATACCTCATTCCAGTTTAACACCCATGCTGAGAACATACTTTTCCACCTCAGATATACTAAATCAGAATCTACATTTTAACAAGATTCCCAGCCGAGCTGCTAATTCTCAGCAGAGAGTTGAATTGGAATAATCCAGTTCAAAGCTCTCTTTGAGACAGACAGAAAAGAGTGAGATAGAGATGGAAGAAACTGAAGTCGTGTGCTTATGAAGCAAGATATTAAAGTGATGTAGCCACAAACCAAGGGATGGTGGGAACCATGGGGAACTGGAAAAGACAAGGAACAAACCTACTTGATTTCAGACGCCTGGGTGTCAGTAACTAATGAAGGCTCTAAGAAGAGCCTGGCGTTCTTATAGCACCACTGCAAACACATGGTTCAGACTCGTTCTTGTGCCCCCACAGAGGTTTTATATTTGTATAAAGCACTCTTGCTGCCTATAGCTAGTGGAGCCAGCCTGGGGCTTCCATGATGATAAATGTAGTTGGGGGTGTGTGATAGGTAGGTTTATTGTGCCATCCTGGCCAATAGTAACATATGGGATTAATAAGGTCACAGTGTGGTTGGAGGGCAAAGAGATAAATGGCTCTGCAAGGCCTGCCCCTCCCTCTCTTGCTCTCTGGTGATCAGCCCAGGGTGCGGCTGCTTTAGTTAGTTCTCTGCCTCAAGTTGTAAGTTACCCTACCTGTGGTATCAGCCAACCTGTGGGTTGTGTTGAGGTTTCTTTTGAGACCTGCTTTGCCATGCTGCTGGTCTATACATTGCTTGAGCTTGAAGCTGGCGGATCATGTTCTCTTGCATTGCTTGAGTTCGATATCCCACACAAGTCAGCTTTGCTAAGCTCCTGAGCTGCTGAATGTTGGTGACCAGCCCAGCTTTTTGCTCCCTGTGGCCGGAATGACTGCATTGCTCTACGGAAGACTCAGCTATCTGCTTCCTTGATCAGCAGCCTTAGTGAGTTTAAGGACTTCCAGTATATTAACTGTTCCATGCAAGTAAGTTGAACTGTGCCCTCTGTACTGCTGTGTGGACTAATTAACTGTTATATTCCTTCATGCTGCAGGTATCTATCCATTATGTGTGTGTGTGTGTGTGTGTGTGTGTGTACATAAGTGTCCTGGTTTTGTTTCTCTAGAGAACACTGTCTAACACAATTGGTACTGGGAGTGATTCTAGAGCAAAAAGATCATAAATATGGGTTTCTCGATTTGGCTATCCAGCCTGATTAGGCTTATAGAACTGATGATGCTATCTTTACCCCTAAAGGCATGGATAAGTCTGCCACTCTAACTAGAGTGGGTGGTGGTAATCCTGGTGTGAAGTAGCAAAGCTAATATCCATAGTATCATCACCAATAGATGAAGTGCTCTTGAGAGGAGAGGCTCTGGTGATTGTGTCTTTGATATTTTCCAACAGTTTTGTCTGCATAAGAAGTATAGGGAAGCTGGTTGGCTGGTCCTCCTTACAATAGAAAATGTGCTCAGGAAAGGGATAATCTCAGAACTTCAGAAGCACACCCCAAGTGTGCAAACCTAAAACAAACCTAAAAGGTTCTGCATGTGCTACAAAGGAGAGTCTTCTCTCCTCTAGTACTAGAGCTGACATTGCCAAAAACCAAATCCAGAGTCTCATAATACGAGTAGCTGAACTACAGTGTCAGCTGAATTGCAGGTCTAGAACAGTGTCTGATACTAATGGGACCCTGAAACATGGGGTGGGAGCATATGGGCTGATGATCCAGAAGAGGGGCAAATTGAGCCCCTAGAGTTGATTGAGCCACCCCAGTCAATAGATCCACCACTCCCACCTCAGGGGATTAATCCCCTATCAGTAAAACAACTCACACTTGAGCAGATTAACCAAAGAGTTCAAGCTGAAATGCCAGGTGGAGCTGCATTTGTAACATTGCCTCTGGGAGATGCCTTACAAGATATTGCAGAGAGCCCCAAGGAAACACCCCCTATACCCATTATTTCCTCTAAACCTGTAACTAGAATTAAGTCACAGAAAGTTCCTATAGGTGAGGTTCAGATGATAGCTCAGGAATAAGTGCTATACTCATAAAGATCTGCTCAAGTTTTCTAATGCATACAAGGAGAAGTCTGGGCAATATCCCTGGGAATGGTTACTAAGGGTGTGGGATGCCACATATTTCTTCATATAATTCAGCTCCTCTGCTTATTTACTTAGTATACAGATTGAATAAGTATGATGAGAGGATATAACCCCGGTGCACACATTTCCTGATTCAAAACACAATGTATTCCCTTGTTCCCTTTGCTTAGCTTTCTCTTAATGCAAGCCCAGGTTCTACAGGAGCACAATGAAGTGTTCTGTAATTCCCATCCTTCTCAAGGCTATCCAGATTTTATTATAATCCACACAGTTAAATGCTTTTGCAGAGTCACATAGAAGTAAACTTGTCCCCTGCCCCCCACTGTATTCTCCGCTTTGAACTCTTACTCTAAGTTCTCTTTTGAATCTAGCCTGAATTTCTAGCAGCTCCCTATATATATGTACTGGTGTAATTGTTGTTCAAAGGTCTTCAGCAAAATTTCATTTGTGTATGATATTATTGATATTATTTGATAATTTCTGCCTTCTGCTTGGTCACTTTTCTTTGTAACGGGTCTCTTCCAGTCAGTTGGCTAGGTAGCTGTCTTCTGAATTCCTTGGCATTGACTAGTGAGTGCTTCCAGTGCTTCACAAGGCTTGTTGAAATAGTTCAGTTGATGATCTGCCAGTTCCAGGAGCCTTGTTTTTCAGTAATGCCTTCAGTGCAGCTTGGACTTCTTCCTTCAGAACCATGCCGTCTCTCAAAATGTTTGAATGTCAACTAATTCTTTCAGGTACAGTGATCTATTGGTACAGAACTTAAATTATGAAATCCCTTAGAAACATCAAACAATGTACTGTTCAGTTGGCTATCTAATAATGTTCATAAGAGAAATTAAGGATTTTATTCTGTAAAAATTTTAGGACGAAGGCAGATTTAAACAAGAGACCTACCGGGAAGTTGAATTTATGAAGTGTAGGCTTTTGTGAAAAGCATTATTTTTACATGCAGGGTTATATATTTATTGTAAGGGTTATTTTGTGACTTTATCTTGAGAAAAGTAATTGTTCCCCCCAAATTAAAGTTACAATCAATCAAAAATATATCAATAAACAATATGGTATATGTATACATATACTTATAGAATTACGTGTTGTATAAGCAAAGTCTGAAGGTTTTGTTTTGTTGCTTTTTGCTTTTTATTGTGACTTGAATGAAAATTTTCAAAACAAATGATCAGTTTTACATGCAATAATTCGCTCACGTTGTTTCTCCTCATTCATTGCAATCTCCTCAATGTAACCTCACCAATCCCACCTCTTCCCTGTATTTCCTGTCTTCACTCCTCCTCCTTTCTTAAACCTTTGTCCTTGGGTAAATTTTGCTCCCTTGATCCCAAGTGGTCCATTATTCTGAGACTGACATGCATCAGTGATGTTTTTCTTCCCCTATAGATAGACCTATCTCTTGGTTAGCAGAAAATTGAACCATTGGGGTGAACTCAGCTCCAGACCCAAAGAGTAACCGAGGACCATAGGATTCCGTCAGACTCTACACACACAGCAAGCCCAGTCTCCTTCATGGGTTTGTTCTAAATCTCTTTTCCAACTATGTAGGACCTTCTACTGTGATTCCTTTCAGAACAGTTGGCTGTGGCATTTAGTTCTGGTGACAGAAGCCTGTACATAATTTATTTACTTATTTTTTCAGTCATTTTTAAAAGATGCCATATTAAGCAAAATGGATTTGTTTCTACAGGGAAGAAATTTAGTCTGAAATGGAAGGAGATATAAGAAGAAATTGCAGGCAATAAATGCAATTGTTGCCTTCGGGTCATGGTGTTAATAAGGAATAGTGACTCTATCCCACAATATCAGAAACAGGAATAAATCCATTTTAGGGGAAATATAGCCAGAATCATTTTGACAGCAGGGATTCAGTTTATTTACTTTGGGCTAGTCAGCAGAAAGGCCAAGCACTAGAAAAGTCTATCACGGTTGGTCAAGTGGATGGTCCGTGAAAATGAGGGACACCCTCAGGGAGACAGATTAGCGAAGAAAACCAAACTAATGGGCCCAAACTCACCCCACTGCCTTCCAGTTGATTGTAACTTAACAGCTACTGTGTAAGAGAGGTAGGAACTGCCTATAGGGTTTCTATGGCTGTTGAGCTTCATGGATGTAGACGGCCTTATTTTACCATGGAGTAACTGTTGGATTCAAACTACCTGTCATTTGGTTACAGCCCGACCCTGAACCCACTGCACCTCCAAGACACCTTTAATGAACGAACACATGCCAATAATCATAAAGATTGCACTGATCAGAGTAGCAAGTATTCTATTATACTTAAGGGTGTTATGAGTTAAAGTTGACTCAATAACAACTAGTAACTGAAATAAATGAAAACATCCATGGTGATCTGCCCCTGCCTAGTTATTACTTGAGAGTCTATCCTATAAAAGTAGAAAACATATTTTTTTTAAATTTTAAATAAATGATGTAGATAGGAGTTGAACACATCATTTTCAATTCCAGCATTAATATTCGACTCCAATTTATTGACGGAGATGGAAAATGCATTGTTCACTATGCACTTTAGTGTACTTGAACGTTTTCTCTGCATGTCCAAGTGCAGTTGATTTAAATTAAAGTTCAGGAAGGTTAAGTAATGTGACCAAATTTGCTCAGCTAGTGAGTAGATGAGCCAGAATTAGAAACATGCCCTGTGCCTTTTTCAAATACCACAGTTTTTACATGCAGCAACCTTTCCTGCTCTTTAGCTGGTTTCTCTGAATTGTGGTAATTACTCTGTGAGTGGATAAGATTATGCCTGAGTTTCATCTCTGCCCAACCACTTTCTCAGGTTTCACTTTTATCATCTCTTTAAAAAAATTGAAATAGCATGTAGCCTGCACAAAAATTACTGAAAACGAAATGAGATTGCCCACAACTTATACCATCCTGGTGTCTTACTGTGGTGGTTTATGTGTTGCTATGCTGCTGGAAACTAGGTCGCTGGTATTTCAAATGCCATCAGGGTCGCCCAAAGCTAGCAGGTGTCAGTGGAGCCCCCAGATTAAGAACAGACAGCAAAGGCAGACTCCGCTGCCCAGTTCGAGAGAAAGTAGACTCTGGAAATCATCTGTATCCATAACTTCGAAACAGTGCCAGAAACTGAAAGCCTAATGACTAGACGCAGAATGCTGTTGGAGGGAGTTTCCTCCAAGGAGATAGCTCCTCCTCAGTCACCTTTCAAGTGCCCTCCAATATTCCACTGCTCTTGTACGTAAAGCTCTTTCTTATACACATAGGAGTGTCTCTGGATTTGTTTCTCTAGTCAACCCGGACTAACCCACTGTACTAACACACCATTGTTGCAGCCATTTTGTCAGCCCATTCTTGCCCAGGGTTTTCCACTTTCCACTGACACTCGATTTTACCAAGCACGCTGGTCTTCTCCAGGGACTGGTATCTACTGATAACATTTCCAAAGTACTTGAGACAAAATCTTACCACCCTGGCGTCTCAGGAGCATTCCAGCTGTGCTTCTTCCAAGACAGATTTCCTTGGGGCTTTTTTGGTTTGTTTGTTTTTCAGGTAGGGCATGATGCTTTCAATGTGCTCATTAGCACCACAATTCAAATGCATCCGTTCAGTTTCAGTTCTCCTCATCCAGTGTCCAACTTTCATACGCATATGAGGCAATTGAAAATTCCCTGGTTTGTCTCAGGCTCACCAATTTTTGTTTCTCAACACCAGAAACACTGTCAAGAGGTCTGGTGCCATAGATGTACCCAGCGCAATCCATCACTTGAACTCCTGACTGCTGCTTCCATGAACATTGATTATGGAGCCAAATGAAATGAGATTCTTGAAAATTTCACCATTTTCCCCATTTATTATGATATTACCTACTGGTCCATTTATGAGAATACTGAAGGCTGCAATTCTTGGTCTTCGTCAGCAAGGACACCAAGTCCTCCTCAGTTTTAGTAAGTAAGTTTGTGTTTTCTGCATATTGAGGGTTGTTAATAACCCTGCCCCAATACTGATACCTCATTTTCCTTCATATGATCCAGCCTCTTAAATTATTTTCTTAGAATACTGATTGAATAAGTATGGGGAAGGCATACAACCCTGCTGCACCCCTTTCCTGATTTTAAAACATGCAGTATGCCCTCGTTCTGTTCTCAGAGCTGCCTCTTGATCCATTTACAGGTTCGGTATGAACACAAGCATTCTAGAATCTCCTATCTTGTCAAGGGTATCCGCAGTTATTCTTTGATTTTAGCCAAGATCTGTCTGCCTTTAACAATGATACCCTTTGCTCCACATCCTCTTCTGACTCTGGCCTGAACCTCTGGCAGCTCCCTGTCAATGTACTTCTGCAATTTTTGTTGGATGATCTTCAACAAAATTTTACTTGCATGTGATATCAATTATATTATTCTATAATGTGAATATTGGCATACCTTTTTTGCACTAAGTACAAATACAGATCTGTTTAGGTCAGTTGACCAGGTAGCTGTCTTCTAAATTTCTTGCCATAGATAAGTGGAGGCTTCCATGGCTTCATCAGCTTGTTCAAACATTTCACCTGGAGCCTTGTTTTGGGGTGATGCCTTCATTGCAGCTTGGACTGATTTCCTCAGTACTATAGGTTCTTGATCAAACAAATGCTACCGCTTGACATTATTGAATGTCCACATGTTCATGTGGTTATGCCGATATCAGAAAACTTTGACTTCAAGGCAAGAAGAGTTGTTATTATGTTGTTAGGTCACACCCAATCAGTTTCAAATGATATGGATCCTACGCACAAGAGAAAAAAAGTGTTTGATCTTGAACTATAATTTGATGCCATTTTGCAGCCCCTTTGTCAATTCATCTTGTGGAAGATCATCCTCTTTTGTTCAACTTCTATTTAACTGTCTTCATTGATGGTTACCTCCTAATAATGTGCCCACGTGTGTGCGAGTGAAGTAGAAGCCGTACATTTCTTGCTTCTCAGTAAAATTCTGGATATACTTCTTCACAGACAGATTTATTATTTTTATGAGGGAACAACCAAATTTTAAGTATATGAAGTCAATTTTCAAAAAACTAAGGGGAGAAAAAGACAGTGTTAATGAATATGTTAATTTCTGTCTCTCAGTCACTGTTAAACATGTAGGCTATATACGGCTTGAAACACATTAACAAATAACTTAAATAAAATTTATACAGAAAACAACCATAGGCTACAGAAATTGCTTTGTTTTCAAATGTGTAAGAGTCATCTTCAAATTAGAATACAAAAAAGAATAGTCTCAATAATTTTCAAATGTTTGAAATAAGAGTAGTATATTTCCTAGCAATAATAATGTCAATTAAAACTTTTTTTAAATTATTATCTATAAAATTTAAATATTTGGAAGTCAAAGAACAAAGTCTTATAAATAATGCATGGGAAATTAATAAAATAGTAAAATTAAGAAAAGTATACATTTTAAATAATAATGAAAGCACAACATACTAAAATATGCTGTGGTAGCTAAAACAATGTAAGGAGGAAATTTATACCTTTATTGCAAAATAAGAATGATATCAAATTAATGATGTATCTATTTTATGCAACCCAAAAAAGAAGAACATATAAAATCACAAGAATGAAAAAGAGAGGGACACAAAAATTAAAAGGGAAAATAAATGGCATAGAAAATAGACAGACAAACCAGGACAAAAAAACAAAACTATGGAGTAGATTGTTTCCTAGTAACTGCTCTTTTTTATTTTTGAGAATTTAAATCTTTTCAGAAGCCTATATCTTTATGTTGCCCATGTAGTGGTTGGTGGATTCAAACTGTTGGCATTACAGCTAGCCATCCAGGGTATAACCTACTACACCACCATGACCTGTTACAGACAAATATAGAAAAAGAAAAACTAACTTTTTAAAAGACCACGAGAATTGACTTATCTTTTTTTTAAATCATTTTATTGTGGGCTTATACAATTCCTATCACAATCCATCCATACATACATACATATGTACATTTGTTGCCATCATCATTCTCAAAACATTTGCCTTCTACTTGGGCCCTTAATATCGGTTGCTCATGTTTCCTCATCCCTCCCCACTACCGCCTCCCTCATGAATCCTTCATAATTCATAAATTATTATTATTTTGTCATATGTTACACTGACGACTGCCCTGCCCTTTCTCTGCTGTCCATCCCCCAGGGAGGAGGCCATATGGAGATTCTTGTAGTCACTTCCCCCTTTCTACCCCTCATTCCCTCCACCCTCCAGGCATAGCCACTCTCACCGCTGGTCCTGAAGGAGTCATCTGTCCTGGAGCCCCTGTTTTTCCAGTTGCTATCTGTACCAATGTACATCCTCTGGTCTAGCCAGATTTTTAAGGTAGAATTGGGATCATGATAGCGTGGGGGGTGGGGAAGGAAGCATTTAAGAACTAGAGGAAAGTTATATGTTTCACCATTGGTATCCTTCACCCTGACTGACTTATCTCCTCCCCACCACCCTTCAGTAAGGGGGTGTCCAGTTGTCTACCAATGGACTTTGAGTCTCCACTCTGCACTCAACCACATTTACAATTATATGATTTTTTTGTTCTTTAATGCTTGATACCTGATCCCTGGACAGCTCATGGTTACACAGGCTGGTGTGCTTCTTCCATGTGGGCTTTGTTGCTTCTGAGCTAAATGGTTGCTCATTTATCTCCAAGCCTTTAAGACCCCAAATGCTATAGCTTTTGATAGCTGGGCACCATCAGCTTTCTTCACCACATTTGCTTATGCACACATTTTTCTTCAGCTATTGTGTTGGGAAAGTGTGTATCCTGGAATGCCATTTTAATAGAACAACGTGCTCTTTCATTGAGTAAGTGCTTGAGTGAAGGCCCAATGTCCATCTGCTGCCTTAATACTAAACCTATGAATATATGCACGTAGATCTGTTTCCCCATACTCTTATATAAATATATTTACATATGTACATTCCAGTCTTTAGACCTCTACAAATATCCTTTGTCGCCTAGTTCTTTCCTCTATTTCCTTTTACTTCCCTCTTGTCCCACTATCATGTTCAGCCTTCATTTCGGTTTCAGTAATTTCTCTCGGTTACATTGCCCTTGTTGAATCCCTTCCTGGGAAGATGTCAACAAAAAAGAATGTGCAATAACTTTGTGAGCATAACGTTGCCTGTTGAGCTTCTATGAACAAATTCTTTGCAATATATACTGTGTCAGGATGGGTTGTCTAGAGCAGGGGTTGGCAAACTTCTGAGATGGGAGAGTCAATCTTGTCCATCCCAACAATTTAAAAATTATTTTAGAGCTATAAATATATTTTTACAAACAAATGAACTCACCATTATCTGAATAATATCCTTAAATGAAACTACAATAGTTTATTTTCACTTTCAGTTTTATTTGAGCTACATGTACTTATTGAAAGAGCTTCACACATACAGATCAATATACTTTATGAACAGAATCATAAACAATTTTAATAAAATGCTAGAAAATCAGATCTTTTAATGCATAAAATATGTCAGACTGTAAGATATGACAAAATAATAATAGTTTATAAATTATCAAGGGTTCATGAGGAAGGGGGGAGTGGGAAGAGAGGGGGGGAAAATGAGGAGCTGATATTAAGGGCTCAAGTAGAAAGCAAATGTTTTGAGAATGATGATGGCAACAAATGTACAAATGTACTTGACAGAATGGATGAATGTATGGATTGTGATAAGAATTGTACGAGCCCCCAATAAAATGATTTTAAAAAAATACCTCAGGATCAAGTGATGTTTATCCCAGGAATTCAAGTTTGGTTAAACTTTTGGGAAACAAACAACATAGTGAATCCTAAAATTAGAATAAAGTGATGTTATAATATAAATACATGTGGTAAAAGCATTTAACATTTTTCTTCTAGAATAAAAAGCAGAAAAACTCCAACAAAGCAGCAATAGAAAAAAAAAGCACCTTGGAAGGTGCCACCCTCTTGAAATTTGTTATACATTTTTCTGTATTTCACTTTATAAAACCCAGACTTGATGAAACTATAGGGACAGCAATTATAATAAGGTTTATGGTGCCCTGGAGGGGTGGGGATGGTACATTGGGAGGGGTAGTGAGGGGGGGCGTGTAAAAAGGGAGATGATGTCAAGGAGTCCACGAAGAAAAAAATGTTTGGAAACTGATTGATGTAGGAACTGATTGTAGTAGCAATTGTATAATTCTGTTTGATGTGATTGAATTATGAAATGATATATGTATTAACACCTAATGAATGATAAATCAAAAATGTATAGTTATCAAAAGTCATATAATTGAAACTAAAACCAATTAACAACTAGCATGTTAATTGTACATTCTTCTCTTTCTCTCTCTGTCTCTTTTTTCGAGTAAACAAAAGAAAATGCCAACAAAGGCACAACCACAAAACTTCCGAAATGTCTGGTTGCCCAGGAGCAGCTGAGCGACTCAGGCGATAGCTGTACATTATATGTTGCAATGACTTCAGTCCCATCAGTTGCTAATTTTGACATTAGCTTAATTCATGTCCTTAAAAATGTCCCTATATTCCCCAGCATTTGCGTTAGGTGCTAGAGACAAACTTTCCCAGTGCCATTAAATTGCCTTACATTTGCAGTATGCGTTGTGGTTCACAGAGCATCCTAGTTTGGTATAATTTAACTCTTGTATCCCTGAACTGTCCACATGCGCATTATTTTTTCTGTAAACAAATTGAAAGTGAAGTGAATTTATGGGATTGACCTAAAAGTTAGCAATAGAAAGGGAATTTGAGTACTTAACTTCAAATTCTAAATCTCCACTAATATGGCTTGTACATTACACAGCTGTTCTTATGCATATTTCTGCCAGAAACTATTTCCTAAATCTAGTGGAATACGATATTTCAGAAGAGGGTTTGCTTCCTCTTCATCAACCTGTCTATTCCAATGAGAAGCAATATATTGGGGAAAGAAAAACGGAACCGCATAGTGACTTCTACACAGCAGGAGGGTACCTCCTGTGGATCAATATTTATAGAGTCACAAAAACAACCTGTTTCAAAGATTAATATGAGGGAATGTTAGTTTCAATCTATGCTAAGGGCACATTTTCAAGTTTACTATTATCAAATTGGTTAAAGATAATGAATAAGCATTATGGAACTCTATCTCAAAGAAAGTGATAAAAAATCAAACTTAAATATTTACAATATAAATGATTGGAAATATACAAGTGATGTTAGTAGTGTATGAAATTGTCATCTAATGAGAAAAGTTATAATTGCCTCTGAAGAAATGCCAGACTCATTTTCAGCCCAAGACTGGGATAACTCATGGAATTCTGTTCAGTGGTGGCAGCTGTAGTTTGCTGCCTCCAAGTTGGTTCTGACTTCTAGTGACCCGATGTACAATATAAGGAAATACTGTCCAGTCCTGTGTCATTCTTCCAATTGTTGTTATATTTGAGTTCATTATTGCAGCCTCTATGTTATCCATGTCATCCAGGGACTTCTTTTTCATTGACCTTCTGCTTCGGGTGGCAACACAAATTGTCATGATGGGAAAGATCTGTAATTCTTTGTCACGTTTCATGGGAATATTCCATGATCCATGGGTGACATTTGCTGTGGCCTAAGGATCTGAGAGTCGTGACTTTCATACCACGTTTCTGACATTCCTGAACTCTGGTCTTAAGTTTCCATTCTGTGATCACAATTTTAAGAAAAGACTTCTAAATCCCCCTTTCTCTATTATTTCATTGATTTCTCCAGCCACATATCACCAAGATCCAAACAGTTTAAGACTAATGTTTTAAAGATCCAAGAGATGAAAGGCTGTGTTAGGTAGACACTGTATATATAGGTGTACACTGTATAGAAAGGTAGATGCTGTATATATAGGTATATGGTGATGGCTGCCAGAGCACTCTCAGGACTCCATGCCCAGACATGCCCAGTTCACTTTCAGTCCTCCCTGGCAGCCTCATGTTACAGTGACTTCAACTCACAGAGGTGGATACTGTTACCAATTACAAGCAACCAGCTTATGGATTCATCAAGATCCCTTTGTCTCCAAAAGGCTATCGATAGTTCCGTCTTAGATTCATTGCCTCCACAACAATATGATAATAGTAAAAACTACAGTATTTTTTTATTTATAGATTGGGTTAGGCTTGATTATCTGGAGAAACAAGACCGGCAACTCTCATGTATATATAAGAAGGAGCTTTTTATCATGAAGTAATTTTATATTACAAAGCATCCCAGCCGAGTCCAACGTAAGTACATGGGTCCTATGCGCGCTGAAACCCTCTTCAGCCTCAAAGAGCTGGAGGCTGATGATGCAGAAAAGTGAAGCCAGACACAGGGATCGTAAAGGTCGGAGGGGGCAGAGTTGTGTGCATCAAAGTTTGATGGGAACAAAGCAGGGTGCTGACAGCTAGGAGGTGGGTTCCCCGTGGGGCTGACCTGGATGCAGACAGTCCCAGCAAGGTGGAGTCAAAGGCAAGAAGTGGGGAGAGCCGTTCTCATGCTCTCTCACAAAATGGCCACATCCCCCAGGAGACATCGACAAGCTGAGACCTGATTGATAGGTTGGTCTGACCCCTACTGTTCACACAACTTCAAGTTGATATAAAATTGAACTGTCTCACAGGGCACTCTACCTTTAATATAGAGCTTTCAATTTTGTTTTCCGATCTGATCATTAGAAAGGTAGGTGAGTTTTATTTCCATTTTGATATGTGGAAAAGAAGTAGACTGAAAGCACAAGCCAGAGTTCTCTTTCCTAAAAGTATTACTCCCCTAAGTCATAAATACCCGGTATTCAACACTTTAATACTTAACCCCATTTAATGAGAATCTGCAGACATGGTGAGTACAAATATAGAGTAACTGATGTAGTGAGACAAGTTAAGCATACTTGGATGTATTCCAGTCTAACACAGATGAGGAAGATACCTAGTAAATTACTTTCTGAAAATCACACAGTGGAATCCATATGGACCACAGAATGTTTTTGCAAAACTTAATTCAGACAAGTTCATCAGGAGGAACTGATTATTGAAAAGGACATCATGCTTGGTAAGTGGAGGGCTAGCCAAGATAAGGGGAGTTCTCAATGAGATGGACGGATGGACACACTAGTCCCATTAATAGATTAAAATGAAAAAAAACAACAGATTCAAATGTACCAACACTCATGACAACTGCACAGGTCTGGGTAGTGGTTCCTTTTCTACTTAAAGCAGCCATGAGTAGACGCAGACTCGGGGACTTTAAAATAATGCCACTAGTTAGGCGTTGTCCTGCTTCCTAAATAATACTCAAGTTGGATTTCTGACTTCTATCCATTTAGGTCTATAATAACTAAAATAAATTATGAATCATAGCCCCAGGGGTGTAGTGGTTATGTGAGGGGCTGGTAACCACAAGGTCTGCAATTTGAAAGCCTTGGTCCCTTCGTGGGAGAAAGATGCGGCATTCTACTCCAGCAGAGCTACAATCTAGGAAACCCACAGGGGCTGCGCTACCCTGTCCTGTGGGGTTTCTAGGACTTGGCATCGATCTGATAACAGGGACAGTGTAAACATATTGTCAGGAAAAGAGTAATGGCTCTTCTGAGAGATTTGGATGAGCCCTCTTGTTTAGAATACATATAGGCCATCAAATCTCAGGTGGGGACAGTTAAACTGTGAAAATGGATTGAGCACTAGAGAATTGATTTGAAAGATTTATCTCTTCCATGAGTATGTGGTCTTGTGATGTGAACAGTCCAGTGCTTCAGTTCCCATTCTTCCCTGATGGATAAGGGGTGGACTGCAAACCGTAAGGCTGGGGGTCCTGATGCCCCAGGGGAGGGATAAGGCTAGATGTTCTTGGAAAGATTTAAAATCTTGGAAATCCTTTGTATTATTAAAGTTGACTCTATGATAGTGAGTTTATGTTGGTATAACCTTTTTAAGAATCCGTGGTATTGTTGTGGTTAAACATTGTGTTGCCAGCCTTAATAGCCATGAGTCAAATTCACCAGCCTCTGGGGGAAGAAAGATGAGGCTCTCTGCTCTCGTAAAGATTTGTCATCTTAGAATCGATCCCATGACACTGCAATTGCTTTGGGTTTTGTTGTTCTTGTTATTTTTTATAGCTATTCCCTTCTGTTCAAATAAGCCCATTGATTATCACAATGACTTGCTTCATTGTTGTGATAATTTGAGCTAATTATGTTAGAAGAAAAATAATTTTATTTCTCATCTATGAGAAGCCATTTTCAGCTTTAATATTATTAAGATGTGTTGAGGAGAGGGAACTAAATGTTTCTCAATGTGATTTACTTAGAACAGTTTTTTCTTATTAAAGGGTAGAAGATAAATAAATACTGAAATTATGTTTAAACCTTCTTTGTATGTGTCTTTTTTGTACACTAAAAAGAAATCAATTTTAAGACCCCAGCGCCAGAGTGACTTCTGACTTACAACAACCCTATGTAAAGTGTCCAAGGCTATAAACCTTTATAGGATCAAATAGCTTCATCTTACCCCCTTGGAGTGACTGCTGGCTGTGAATTGCCCACATTGGGTTCATTCTCCGTCCAATACTAATCCGCAGGTAACACGAAAGTTCCTTTTTAAAAAAATTCTCACAAGAAACAAATTTTGTGCATACAGTTTTTCAATAAAAAAAACAAAGTTGTCACTAACAGGACTATGGCGTACCTGACCCATAATGTTATATGCCCCAAAGAACTGAGTAATAATGAAAAAGGAGGACCAAAGGGTAATGGATATTTGAATTATGGTGCTGACAAAGAGTGTATTGGTTTTGAATGCCTCATGGTCTACCAGAAGAACAATCAAATCAGTCTCATAAGAAGTGCAGTCAGAATATTTCTTGGAGGGAACGGTGAAGAAACTCCGTTCAACATACTTAGACACGTTATTAGAAAGGACACGTCCTTGGGGGGGAAAGCACATAATATTTGTTAAAATAAAGGGTAAGAGAAAATGAGGGAAAACTTCAAGGAGATGGCTTGACACAGCAGCTTGACACAATTATTGTCACTGGACCTGGCGATGTTTGATTCTTGGACGGGGAGTTCTTATGGGACAGAGAGACCCGATAGCACCTAATCACCACAATGACATTGTGAGTTTTTCAGAGATGCAAATAGCAGGCTGCATCGGAAAGCGTTATAAAGAAAATGCTCCTATCCGGAGATCCAAATTCAGTGTGCACCTGTCAAAGTCGTCAAAGTCCATGAATAGATTGTAAGGACTTAAGAATGTATGTTGTTCTTCACTGCCATTGAATCAGTTCCAACCATACGAGTTTGCACCACAGGATGAAACACTACCTGGTCCTACGCCATCCTCATAATTGCTCTTATGTTTGAGCCTATTTTTGTTCATTAGTATGAGTCCATCTTGTCAAGGATCTTCCTCTCTTTCACTGCCCCTTTATTTTATTAATCGTGATGTCCTTTTCCAGGGACTGATCTCTCCTTATAACATGTCCAAACTACCTGAGACAAAGGACTCCATCCTCGAAGGAGCATTCTGGATGAACTTCTCCCAAGAAAGGTTTGTTTATTCTTATTGAAGTTTATAGAATTTTCACTATTCTTTACCAGCACCATAATTGAGATGCATCAATTCTCGTTTGGTCTTCCTTATTCAATATCCAACTTTCACAAGCATACGATGCAATCAAAATATCATGGCTTGGGTCAGAGGCACCTGAGTCCTTCAAATAACATCATTGCTTTTGAACACTTTAAAGAGGTTTTGTGCAGCAGATTAACACAATGCAGTGCGTCATTTGAGAATACTCTTGAGTATGCCAAGCTATCATTAGATTTGAACAAGAAAAGGTTGCAGAAAGTGGTTAGATTCTTCTGTTTAAAACATAGACTGGTAGATGAGTTGGTGTAAAGTTGAGTGGCTATTGTGAGAATACAAATAACAGTAATGGTAACAGTAGAGAAATGGTAGTGGCAATATAGAAAAGACCATGCATTTTTTAAGAACTTAAATGTTGGAATAAGAAGTTAATGACTTGGATTAAGTAATAAATGGAATGCAGGTAAATGATGCAATGAGGAGGTTGGCTAGATTTCTTACTTTAGGTGTGTGTGTGTGTGAAGATTGTCAATCCAAAGTTGGAATAATTAATTATGTTCCTCCAAAGATAGCTTGTGGGAGCACCGGCGGGTTTTCTGGGAACATGGGCGTTTCAGTTTGTTTTGATGGACTTTGGCCACGGGTCAGCCGAGCTGTGACAGTAGAGCGCACGCTATCATCCACAGCTGAAGTTAGACTTAACCAGTGTTTCAATTGGATAAACACTGCCCTGGGTCTCCGTTGGTGAAATTTCCATGCCTGTCATGTTGTGGTGTGTCACAGAGGCAGCCAACTGGCAGCAGCTTGTTCTCTTTACCAAGAGCATCTGTAGCTTGAAATTGATTTGTTAGTTTAATTCAGTGACAGCTAAGCATGCTAGGAATAGGAGGTACAGGAGAGTCTGCAAGCATCTCAGAATCTTGGGCAATGGGCTAGAAACTCAAGAATCCCCCAGGCTGCACAATGACTTTTCTCAGGCTGCCGGAAAAGACCCAGGCCATATGCTGTTTCGCCCGCCTCTGCAGTGAGGCGAGGGAGCCCCAGCACTCGAATGTGTGGTGTGCCTCGCAGGTCCTTACTGGCAGAGTGCCAGCAGGGAGCGAGTGTGTCAGCTAAACCAGAGCCGGAGCATGTGCAGTTCTGGCAACATTAAACTTCGGGCTTGTGTTTGGCTTTATTAACCCTCTGACGTCTATTGCTTTTTAATGTCTATTTTTATTATAGAAGAAAAATGAATAATTTTTTATGGCTCCAGGTATCTGTTCTTAAGGGCTGCATTTTTAATTGTCACTTGTGCACTAAGACGTTTCCCTTGAGATACCAAACCCATTGATAAACATAAAGGGATACATGATTTGTCGAGGTTTCAATGTCAGTCAATATTTAGTGAAATAGACCTCATCGAAGAAGAAGTCTGATTTTTCATTTAAAAAGAGTGGGGGTGGAGGACCGGAGACATACATTTGGTCCCTTAGGGGTTATTTGGAAATGTCTTGAGATATGTTTTACTGGAATGACTGAGGTGGGTGGCTGCTGGCAGATAGAGGAGAAAAGATAGGTTTATTATGGGAGTTAATTCATTACAACTAACAGGAACATCTTTCCATACCCATAAAGTATCATGTCCCAAATGTGAATAATGATGGGATCTTAAATATCAACATGTGAAGTTACTGTGTTTCAATGTATGAACCTTCTTTACGTAGGTCTGAGGGCAATCTTTCTAACCTTGCTCCAATGACTTCTGCTCTCTTCCATTCACACACATCAAAATAGCTATTTGGCATCCCCCTGAGACTCAAATTATTTTCCTTTCAATGTTCCTTGAGTTGGCGAACCAAAAAACCCTAACAGGACAGTCTGAGGACTGTAGGGCAAAGGGGGTAAGATTCCATTGTCAATGCTTGGTACAGACCTTGTGCTACTTTGACCAATGCGCAGACGCACTGTTCGGCTGGCCTTTTCATCACCAATGTGGTTTCTGTTTTTTTCACACTTCTTCCTACTCATTATCCATGACTATTTTGTGTCCTCCAGTAAAATCTATCAGCCTCATCCCTTTGGAATTGCAAACAACATTGGCCGTAACCTTTCTGCCTTGAACTCAACCGGGCCAGCACATTTCCTTGGAAGCAGCTGTTTTGATTTCGTTTTTCTTTCATTGACTGCAGGAGAAAACAGGTTGTCTACTTCTGTAAAGATTGAAAGTCTCACAGACCCTAGGGAGCAGGTCCAGTCTGTGCTTAAAGGGTCACTATGAGTCAAAATCAACTCCGTGGGAGTGAGTTTGGAGATGTTTAGTAAGATAAAGGCAAGTCATTATGCAGAAAACTTGTCCGCAACTATTTACTGATTGTAGAGACATGCTTAAACATGTTTTCTTTGGAATAGCCTGTTCTCTGTACTGTCAGAAAATGAACAAATCTGAGTTGAGGGGGAGGGGGACACACATACAATTATGCTTTTTAGAAGCAAAGATAGTGAGACAGTCTCATTTACTACATTCCAGCAAACTCTTTAATGTGGCTTTTATAATAGTCTCTGTAACTCCGATCAAATGATCTTTCCTCGGTGGGTCTGAGTAAAGGAATGTAGGAGAAGATACTGACAGTTAGTGTGTTAGTGCTTGTTGGCCGCATACACTGTGATTGCCATCTGGCTGGGTATAAGTGAGCACGCAGGGAGGGTTTTACTATTAGCAAGAGCCAGGAGTGGAGTATATGTGGAGCTGAGAGCCCTGTGCAGTGAATCTCCGTGAACCAGGCAGAACGATTTGACATCAAAGGACTGACAGGACCACCAGCCTCAGGACAGGAGCCCGAGCATGTATTCTCAGCCCATAGAGCAAGTAAAGTGCCTTGGGGCAGGAGACTGGTTTATGGAATGAGGTGCTGACTTCAGGGAGTTGGGGTTGCTGTCCCACCTGACCTACAGAGCTGAGCTGAGTGCCTTTGGATTGAGGCTTCCAGTGGAATGGCATGCCCTGTGGGCATTGATTAGCATCCCAAGAGGAGCTTTGTAACATGACCTGACTGAATAACTGTACCTGTGCTGAGCATTTCTCACCTAAATTGTAATGAATTAACTCCCATAATAAACTCCATAATTGTGAGCCTTGTTTGTGAATTCAGTGTGCCCACTGCAGTGAATTACCCAACGACGCTGACAAGCAAAGAATGCTGTGAGAGTCGGAACTAAGGACTGCGGACGTACTTTGGAAATGCTATCAGGAGGGATAGATGACTGGAGAAGGACATCATATTAATTGACAGTAGATGATCCGTGATAAAGAAGCCAACCCCCAATAACATACACTAGCTGCAATCATGGGAGGATGGGTCAGGACTGGGTAATGTGTCCTTCTCTTGTGCATCACAGCCCTAGGAGCCAGAGCTGATTAGACAGCAGCTAACAACAGCAGGACCCTTCTGTGGTCAATTTTTTAAGAAACCTCCACGTTGTTCTCCCAATAGCTATACCAATTTCCATTCTCGCTTGTACTATGGGGCATCCTGTTTCTCACCAATAGCTAATATTTTCTTATGTAATCATAGCCATTTTAATGGAGGTGAGATAGTATCTCATTGTTGTTTTGATTTGCATTCTCATAATTCACTAGTCACTCTGTAGGAGAAGATGTAACAGTCTACTTTCACAAAGACTCTCAGCATTGGAAACCCGGTGGGCTTCTGAGGTAGAATCAATTTGATGGCAGAGAGTTTTGGTTTAATGGAAAATGACTTTGAATCTCTTTTCATGTGATTGTTGCTGATTTGAATACCCTACTTGGTGAAATATATGTCCAAGCCCTTTTCCGACTTTTAATTGGGCTGTTTGTCTTTTCATTATTATATTGTAGAAATATACATATTTTTGGTAATTTTCATTTGTATTTATTTCAGATTTAGAAAATATTTAATTGTAACATTAATATAGGTTGAAAGAGATTCTCACTAATTTATTTGAATACCGCTGCAACATTTTATAGTCTCTATAGAAAGCCATGAGTGAAAACAATATATAATTAAAAAATGGATCTACAAGTATGACATTTTTTATATAGGTGAACATTTAGAACATACACTTGAATACAATTGAATTTTCTTTTTATAAAAGTTTTATTGAAATATGGTTTACATATACTTCCATAGTTTCCTCCAATCTCCCACCCCCAGGCTCCCACCATTCCCCCAATAAAGCCCTAATCCAGTTACCATCTTTTCTTCAAACTTTTTTGGAGGGCCATATAATTCACTTATCATACAATTCAATAGTTCAATCATATCAGGAAGAGTTATGTCATCGCTACCACAATCAGTTTGAGAACACTTTCTTCCTTCTTGTACTTATCATTTTTAGCTCCCCATTTCCACCCAACCTCCCCTGCCATACTGCCAATATTAGACCCTTAGCAGATACACAGCTTCCACAATTTTCTCCCAAATTGTAACCCGTCTTTTCAGTTTTTTTATTATTGTTGTTTTTGTGTCAAGATAAGAAGAGCAAGTGAGCATACGTCGCTGAAACCAGGTTCTGGTACCTTTTCTTTGTCTTCTTTCTCACTCCATCTCCAGGAAATGCTGGCTGTCCTCATCGCCTGATCTGATAGACCCCCTTTGTTTCCTTCAGTAATGGCTTCAGTGGCTGACTTAGTTACAATGCTAAGTGCTCGGCATGATCTGTAAGGAGTTATATTGCCTGTTCCATAGTCATTCATTAGACTGTAGAGCCTCTAACCTCCTTTTATGCAACTATAGCTACTCCATATACATACACTGTCTTATCATCTAGCATTCTACATTTGTGACAAAAGTACATCTGTCAGTTGTAAATGCTAAGGTCCTCTGGCTGATAGAGACCTTGAACATGTAAAAATGAAGCTCACATTGCATAATTTCACTGTTCCATAGAGGAGAGAGAGTGAAGTCTGCCCAGGTGCCAGGGTACCTGCCAACACAGACTAGGGACTAGAGCAAGGC
Source organism: Echinops telfairi (assembly GCF_000313985.2). Lineage (NCBI taxonomy): Eukaryota > Metazoa > Chordata > Mammalia > Afrosoricida > Tenrecidae > Echinops > Echinops telfairi. Next base: position 15,300,134 of record NW_022103907.1, on the reverse strand, counting down.
TAGTGGGACAGGCCGAGGCATAGGCAGGTCCTGGAACTGACAAGCGATTGAGACTGTGACAATGGCCCTTGATGTCTGGACAGTAGTAGAAAGCAGGACTCCAGGGCCTGGCCTCAGTTCCCAGCCCTAAGGGACAGTTATAGGCTTGCTCATGATCAGAGGAAACCTTGAGACACTGAGGTGACAAGCGTCATTTTCACAACCAGAGGTAATACATTTTTGAATAATTAACTAGTCAGCTTGGGAGATCATGCTTTGATATAATGTGAATTTATTAGTCTAACAGATATTAGGACCCCCAAAAAATGTTTTATTACCTATGTAATTCTCCTTCCTCTGAACCCCTGCTTAAAAAGGCCAATCTGATTATAATATGAATTTTGATATAATATCTCTTCAGTGTTAAGAGCTAGGTGTTTGTGAAATTGTCATGAGGATAAACAGTAATATTTCTTGATGACTAATATAATTGAAATGTCATTACATTGGATGTGTTAGGCAATTTAATCTATAAATTTATATTTTCAAGAGATTTTCTATGATTGGTTACAATGATATCAGATCTTACATAAAAAATAAAAATTTTGTTACCAATTATGCATGTTATGAAATATTTATATTGCCATATTTGTTTTTATTATCAGAAAGTTTCCCCCACCACCACCAAAATTTCTATAAGTATCTGCTAAACTGAAAATTGTTGAATAACAGAGCCAAGGGCCGTGAAGGAATGTACTCAGGAGAGGGGGTAAAAACACACCGAGCTCGTTGTTGTCTAGCCGATATTGATTCATAGCCATCCTCGCAGACAGAGTAGAACTGCCCCTGTGAGTGTCAGAGACTGGCTCTATGGGAGTAGAAAGGAGCCGATGGTTTCAAACTACCAGCTGTTCCCTTTGAAAAATGATGTGGTAGCCTACTTACGTATTTGTGGCCTCTGAAACCCTAGGAAAAATTCTGCTTTGTCCTATAGGGTTTCTATGAGTTGAATTAGTTGTAAAACATTATCAAATACATGCAGGAATTATATAAAGGGTGACTGACTGCTATCAATGTATACTTATTTAATAATTATTAAGAAACTAACATTATATTCACTAATAAATTGTATGATTATAGTAACATGCTTGTAATTATAATTACTTACAACTGCTTTAAATTTAAGGAATAGAACTTAATGTTAGAGGGAATGTATCCTAGTACCAATGAGGAATAGTACGATGTGATGAAAAGGACACACATTTAGATCATACAGCTCTGTGTTCAAATCTTGGCTCTGCCGAACATTAGCTCTGTGACTGGGAATAAATGACATACCTCCTTTCACCTCAGTTTGTTTTCTTTTCATATAGTGCTACATGAAAGAATTCTTCAGATATAATTGTAGGTTGACAACTTGACAGTAAAGGGTTAACATAATGAAAACCCATTGCAAGGTCTTCTCTTGTTGAACTGCTGAGTGAACGGTGAGCCAATCTCCATTTTGAGCAACCACAGTGAGCTTCTAGCTGTTGTACCATTAGGACAGAGACATTGTATACAGAAAGGGAAAAGCCGTCCCTTCCATCCACGAGCTGGCCTGGCTCTCACAGTTGGGTCCTGGCGTTCCCTGCTGAAAGTTTCACCGAACATGAACATTAGACGAACCCTCTGTGACTCCAAGGGATCAAGACAAAACCAAAACTCCATAATCATGTCTGAACATGCATCTATAATCACAGAATAGATACAGAATAAGCATTGTCCAATCATGAAAGATCTCTCCCTGGAGAAGGACATGGTGTTTGGCAGAGGAGAGGGGCGGCGAAAAAGAGGAAGGCCCTCAAGGAGATGGGTGGGCGCAGTGGCTGCAGCAATGGGTTCAAACACAGGAACAGTTGTGAGGATGGTGTTTCATTCTGCGGTGCAAAAGTTGGCTGTGGGTGGGAACCAATTCGGTGGCATCTAAGAATAGCAACAACAGTCCATGAAATATCACTGTTATTATGATTGGCCTCGGTGGCTGCTGCGTTTTTGCTTATTACAGGCTCAGCCTCACTCGAGTCTCCCCTCTGTCTTGAAACTATTGAGATATCCAATCATAAAACCACTTGCATTCTTTGACAACATCCACTCCATAAATCCTCATCTCCTTGGGCCCTTTTCAGAATCACCAAATCAAAGCCTAGATGCTCTAATGAGTCATATCTACACCGCCCCCCCCTGACTTAGATGCCCACAATGCCCCATGCTGTGCATTCTCACAGAGATTAGAAATGAATGCAATGTGTTGGTTTCCAGGTCTTTCTGATCATCTTTGGCTGGAAGATAGGACAAGCATTATCTAGCAGGTGGTGGTGGTTTTGTTGACTTCTGGGTGCATTCTTCCAAGCCAATCCATCTGACATCTCTCTCCAGATACACCAGGAGAAACAATTAAAAAAAGAAAAGAAAACAAGGAAACGGCACTGCCATGAAGTAGATTATGCCTCATAGTGACTCAACAGGGCAGGGTAAAACTACTCATATGGCTCTGCGACTGTTCTCTTTATGGAAACAGACAACAACATTTTTCTTCCTGTGAGAGGCTGGTGGATTTGAACTGCTGACCTTGTGGTTAGCAGTGCAACATTTAGCCCACAGACCCACCAGATCTCTTAACAGAAGCAATAAGTAGAGTGCAGTTCTCTCAGCAACAGGTAATCGAATTTTTGCTGTTGCTTCTGAGTATCAATTGTGTTGCAGGTTGTCTATTGGATAGTTTTATAATGCAGGGATTTAAAAATGTAGACAGCTCGGTCTTTGGCAAAAAATATTTAGATTCTAATATTGGAGGTTGGAAAGGACCCTGGTAATGCAGTCGTTAAAGTTGTGGAATGTGAACCATAAAACCAGGTCAGTGGTTTTAAGCCCCTATCTGCTCTGTGGGCAAAAGATATTGAGAGAGGGGTCCGGGAACCAGAGAGAAAGAGAGAGAGAGGTGGGTGGGGGCAGAGAGAGAGAAAGTTCCAAGGTTGAAGCCGACTGCTATACCTTTCTGTTGATGGGTCAAACCTCTAATATTTTGGAAAACAGTTCAGTGCTTAACTATTGTCCCATTAGGTCTCCTTCCTGAAAAGATTACAAGCTCGAGGCAAGTCTATCCTGTCCTATAAAGTCACTGCGAGATGGAAACAACTAGATGCATCAGGATTAGAGGCTGGATAAGTCCCACGTGGAAAACAAAAGGGCAGCAACCTGACACAGTACATAACTACTGCAGCACCTCTGGCAAACCCAGCCCTAAGGCAGTCAGAAAGAGCACTCCTGCTACCAAACCTGAACGGTATCTCCAGGAGCGAAAATCAGCAATGCTTTGGGGAATGAGGTGTACCCACTGTTGGAGAAGGGACTACGGTTTTTATAGAGGAAGTGACAAATGATGCAGTGCATTTCAAAGTAACTGAAATATTAACTGAAGTGAGACATTGTAATTTTTATCTTTCATGCATTTGATCAAGTAATAGATTAAAGACGGGTCTGAATGATACTTACTTTCAAAAGTAAGCATTATTCTAAGGTCTTTCAGAGCCATGGTGGAATTCAGGCTTGTGCTCAGTTTTAAAGTCAATCTCCTAGAGAAATAAATGATGTTGATGGTCATAAATGCCTGTATCCAGGCAACATGGCTTTGAATTAGGGGGCATGTTATTGATATTTTAGAGCTGGGGATTCAAGAACACAAAAATAAAACCCAAACAAAACAACAACAAGGCAGTTGTGGAAGCAGGCAGCTGGAAAATCTCAAAGGCCAGGGTTGTTAGAAAATTGAGATAATTATTGAAATCATCTCTGGCTCACAGAGAACGTAAAAGCTGAACACACTATTAAATTGAAGTCTGTTCAGCTATGGTTTACTATGCTTTCTTTTCTTTCTTTCTTTTTTTCTATGCTTAGATTTTATAAAGGCCAAGTAGGATTGCTAAGAAATCCTTGCTGAGAAGCTCTGGTGGCAGTCACGGGATCTTTAACTGATCCTTGCCCTTAGGCAACTACATGTTGAGGAACTTTGAAATGTATCCAATGGAATAAATCTAATAAATATATTATTTAAGATGACATGAATGAGAAACATACATGGAAGCACTTTGGAAACTTTTTAACAAATACAAGATCAGATGTATTGATGATGGGGCTGATGCTGCTTGGATTTGAAAAGCCACATCTATATGGATAGCCTGATGTCTATTTGATAATCACCCAGTCATTAGTATTCCTCACTTGACCAACACCGACTTCATGCATCGTATTGTTGATTTTTTTTAAAGAGATCATGATAGATAGAAACCTGGTCTTACGAGTGATTACCTCAGCATGAGCACTGGTTTATAGCATGCTCACTTGCTGCCTCATGAGCAGGAGTACATTTTCATTTGACTGTACTGGGCTAAGAAACAACAGCCACAACTAAAGAAATGGTATTAATATGACAACAAGTATACAGACACCAAAATAAAAATATAGTAGAACCCTGGTACTCAACCGAATCACTATTTGACATAATTATATTTCGACGTGAAATGTTGAGAAAATTTTACATCGGAGCTCAAACAAAACATCAGAATCTGACCATGATTTTTGTGAACAAAATCAGTTCGTGTTTCAATCACTCGGCATTAGTTGGCGTTGTTAGTATGTGTTGTTTAAACCTTTTGCAGCTGTGCTCCAACTGTTTCGCACTAGTTTTCTTAGGTTTTGTGGCTTTTTGTATTGTTTGTAGATAAAAAGCATGGGTCCTAAGAAAGAGTTTTCTTTAGGAGAATCATCATGAAAAGGAACTGGTTAACCATGTTATCAATATTGTTGATGATAATTTATTTAGTAAACCCTTTTAGAAAACAGTTAAGGAAATGCCAACAGCAGACCACATTACACAGATTTTTTTTAGAGAAAGCCAGCCAGGTCCTGGTGAAAAAAGGCAGAGAAGGGAAAAAACTGAAAGGCAGCTACTCTCTCTCCTCCTGTCCCCTCTCCACATCCATGTTCACAGATCCAGATCCTCATCGGTCACAATGTATGGGACATATTGTAGTTGTTAAAAACTTGTTCAATGCTGTGTTTCTTCTTCAAATTATATTCTTTACCTCTGAACTTATTTACTTTGAAATTTTGATGTAATGATTTGTATAAAAAGGCAAGGTTAGGGTAAAACCTTGGTTGTCAAGAACATTTCCAGTTGTTTCTTTTTTTAAAAAAATCATTTTATTAAGGGCTCATACAACTCTTATTGCAATCCATTCCAGTTATTTCGTATGGGAAAAATTGATTCGGAACTTGACTGCATCACTTCTCGATGCTCCTTTCAGAATGGATCAGTGTTGAGGTCCGGGGTTTTACTATAAGACAACAACAGTAACAAAAAGAACAAAGCCCTGCTGTCATCAAGGTGATTTTACCTATGGCAACACTATGTATTACAGAGTAGAACTGCTTGATAGGGTTTTCTTGGCTGTGATATTATGGAAGCAAATCACCAGGACTTGCTTGGGGGGTTTAAAACACCAATCTTTAAGTTAGTGGTTGAACACAAAGTATTTATGCTTCCAGGGATGTTGAAGTAAATGTAACCCAAAGAAAATCCAGACAGAATAGTTCAGCACAACTCCGTCAAGTCCTCAGTAAATCAATTCCACAGTGCTCTTAAATATTGTTATTAAAATTCATGGTTAGTAATAGTAACAGTAACTTTTGTTTTTCCCTATCAATATATTACATCTTTATGCCACTTGTGTAATTTCTAGTCACATATAAAAAACATAGTTTTTTATTCTTCAGACCTAATTTTGGTTGTCTTACATGCTAGAAGTGCGGAGAATTCGAAGCATTTCCTAATGGAGATTAAAGATCGCAGCCTTCACTATGGATTACAATTCAATGTAAATAAAACCCAAATCATAACTGGGCCAATAGGGAAGATCATGATAAATGAGGAAAAGATTGATGTTTTCAAAGATTTCATCATTTCTTGGATCCACAACCAAAGCTCCTGGAAACATGAGTCAAGAGATCAAATGATGCATTTGATTGGGTAAACCTGCTGTCTTCATTACAGTGTGGAAAATAAAGATGTTACTTCAAGACTAAGGAAGCATGACACAAGCGATGGTATTTTCAGTCACCTCATATTATTGTGAAATTTGGAAATGGAATACAGAAGCCAAAGAAGAATGAGTATATTTGAATTATGATGCTGGCTAAGTACCATGGACTGCCAAAAGAACATTCAAATCTGTGTGTCAAGAAGTGCAGCCAGAATGCTCCTTACAAGCAAGGATTGAACCCTTTGTCTCAAGTACTTTGGGATTAGAAAAGAATAGTTCCTAAAAAGTGTATCAGACTTGGCAGGGGGCCAGTGAAATCGAAGAAGACCTTCAAAGAGATAGATGGACACAGTGAGAACAACAATAGAATAAAACATATGGACCATTGTGGGGATGGCGCAGGACTAGGCAGTGTTTCGTTCTGTTGTAAGTAGGACAGCAATGAGTTGGAACTGACTCGACATAACCTAACAACAACAATTTTGATGACCAATATTGCCATTTCTTAGCACAATGGCTGAACATAAATGGTCAGGATTTGAAAATCAAATTAGGATCATTTCTAAAATAAGTGCCACATCATCATAGCTTGTGAAAATCAAGTCAAAAGGTATGAAAAATAACATGGGTGGTATAAAAGTGATGCTTGGATTACTTGGTCTGTAAGAGAGATGGATCACTCTTCAAATTGGTTGTTAGGTGCCATCCAGTTGCAACTCATAGTCCCCCTATGTGTACAAGTAAACACAGCCCAGCCTTGCTTAATTATCACAGGCACTGTTCTGTCTGAGCCCGCTGATGCAGGCACTGTGTCAACCCCTCTTATCGAAGACTCTTCATAGTTTTCACTGATTCTCAACTTCACTGAGCACGATGTCCTTTCTAGACACTGCTTTCTTCTGATAATGTGGCCAGAGTCTATGAGAAGGTAGTCTCACCATCGACCCTTCGAAGGAGCTTTCTGGCTGTACTGATTCAAATATAGATGGTTTGTTCTTGTGGTAGCTCGTGGTACTTTAAATATTCTTCACCAACGCCATAATTCAAACACCCCAGCTGTTCTTTGGTCTTCCGTGTTTATTTCCCAATGATCACATGCTTATGAGGTCATTAAAAATACCATGGCTAGGGGTATGGTCACGTAAGTCCTCAAAGCGATATCTTTGCTATTCAACATTTTTAAAAGAGGAGTTTATACCAAGGGCTCAAGTAGAAAATATTTTGGATATGATGGCAACATATGTACAAATATGCTTAATACAATTGATGTACAGAATGTTATAAGAACTGTAAGAGCCCTCACTGAAATGATTTTTAAAAAAATCTCTTGTCCAGCAGGTTAACCCAATGCAGTATGCCATTTGATTTCTTGAGTGCTACCTGCAAGAGCATTCATTGTGGATGCAAGTTACATGAAATCCTTGAAAACTTTAATCTCTTTTTCATTAATCATGAATTTGTCTATGGGTCCACTGGCGAGGACTTCTGTTTGCTTTACGTTAAGTTGCAATCCATGCTGAAGACTGTAGGTTTGATCTTCGTCAAGAAGTGCTTCAAGATTTTCTGGTTTTCAGCAAGTAAGGTTGTGCCATCTGCATATCACAGGTTGATAATAACCTTTCTCCCGTCTGAATGTTGTATTCATTTTTGTATAGTCCATATACTTGGATTAGTTAGTCAGCATTGAGTTTGAATAGGTATTATGAGGGGATACGGTCCTGTGACACCCCATTCCTGATTTTAAAGTGGGCATGGACACTTTGTTATCTTTGTAAGACGACCTCCTGGTCTATGTGCAGACGTCAAGTGAGCACACGAAGTGTTCTGAAAGCTCCAATCTTCTCAATGTGACCCATAGTTCGTGATGATCCATGGAGTCAAATGACTTTACATGATCATTCCTTTGATATTCTCTGTTTGTGGCCAAGGTTCATCTGACATCTCTTGTTCCATGTCTTATTTTGATCCAGCTTGAATTGCTAGCAACTCCGAAGATTGACTCCTGTATCTGTTTTGGAGTTATTCTGAGCAACATTTGTATTGCATATGATATTAATGACATCACTCCATCATTCCCCCTTCTATTCCATCACCGTTCTTTGAAATTGGCATGTTGGCAGCGTAGTTATCTTCCAATTTTCTTGACATAAACTATTGAGTGCTTCTAGCACTATATCAATTTGAACATTTCAATTGCTATTCCATCAATTCCTGGAGCTTTTTTCCCTTTTACAAATGCCCTTAGTACAGCCAGTATATCATTTTTAATCCACTAGTTCATGATCATATTCTACCTCATGAAATGATTGGATGCTGACCAATTCTTGTGGGTGCAGCCACTGTATATTCCTTCCATCTTCTTTTGATGCTTATAGTATCATTCAATATTTTTGCCAGTATAATCTTTTAATATTGAAACTAGAGGCTTGATTTTTTTTTCCCTTCTATTCTTTCAGTATGGCATATTTTCAGCATATTCTTCCTTTTTTGACATTTTAAAATCCAGGTATTTGTGCTTTGAATTCTTATCCTTTGCCTTGCCCTGTTACCCCTTTTGATTTTCTGTTCATTGATTCTTCTTTATCATCTCTTGCATTCCTGTTAGTTCCTCTATATTCCGGAGCAAGCTTCAGGGTCTCTTCTAACATCCACATTGATATTTTATCTCCTGTCTGTTTAGGACCTTTGGCTTTCTTCTTGTATAATAGTCTTCATGGCATCTCCCAAATCATCATGTCTTCTGCCATCAGGGTTCACTGAGTCAAATTTATTCCTGAGTTGGTCTCTAAATTCAAGTGCAGTGTATTTAAAATGTATTTTGGTTTGGATGATTTTCAATTTCTTCAGCTGCAGTGGCCTGTTCCACAGTCAGACACTGCCTTTGTTTGGACTCGTGATATTGAGCTTCTTCATAGTTTCTTGCTACAGAGGTAGTCAGTTTGATTCCTGTGTACTGTATCCCATCTGGTGGTATTTACTTGTATTTATGCAATTTGTGTTATTGAAAACAATGTTTGTAATAAAGAAGATGTAAAAGAATTTTGTAAAATTCCATGATGTAAGCCCAAGCTTTGTATTTATCACCAAAGTCATATTTCCAGTGATCCTTTCTTTTCAAAATTTTCATTCCAATATCTATTAATGATACAGGCATCTTGATTGCATAGTTCATCAATTTTAGACTGAAGAAATGGTAGAACTTTTCAGTTTGTCACCAGTTTTAGTGGTTGGTGCATAAATTTAAATAATATTTGTATTCTCTGAACTTCTTTATAAGCAATAGATATTATCCTATCACAAACAGTATTGTACTTAAAGCTAGGTCTTGAATTTTTTTAAAAAATTATGAATTCAACACCATTCCTTTGTATTTGTCATTTCTGGCACAGTAAACCATATGACTGCCTTATGATTGTCCAATTTAAAATGGCCAATCCTAATCCACTGTAGCTCAATGATACCTAAGATATTTATCTTTATGTGTACGATCTTATTTTTAATAGTTCCAGTGGCATATAATTCACATAGCATACAATTCAGCAGTTGAAATATGTTACAAAAATTTGCAATCATCACTGCAATTGACTGTAGAACATTTTCATCTTTCTTGTGCACATTGGTATTAGCTCCTTCTCCTCTCCATCCCAAGCTCCACTACCAGGTCCTAAGTAATTATTGATCCAGTTACTTTCTTTATATATTTATCTCTGCTGGATTTCATATGCAGAACATCATACAGAACACAAAAAAAACAACAGAACATCCCAACAATAATGAGAGAATAAAAGAGAAACACTTCAAGGTAAAAGAAACCAGAAAATATTAAAAATTGAAACAAGTCTACAATGAGTCAAAAGGGAGATCAAATGATAAGGCGTTATATTTTAACCTAACTACCTCTGCCCAAATCAACTTTCCTATGCTCTCTGTCGGCTAGAAAGGCTCTTCACTTCCTCAGACTATCACTAGCAGCGATTTACAGGAGGCGTATGTGGGGGCCCTCCAAATGGATTTCGGGCTTCCACTGTCACTCCTAGCTGCTGCAAACCCAGGATTCAGAATCTATGCTGATACTGTTCCTTTTCAAATCTGGATTTTATTGCAATATTTGTCTCACACAAGCTAGTGTGCTTCTACCATTTGGGCGGAGCTGACTGACTCCTCGTGTTGATGGCTGCTTATTTCAAGACAAGCCTTTCAGACCCCAGACA
>NW_022103907.1:15287324-15288929 GCF_000313985.2 Echinops telfairi | reverse complement strand
AGTGTTCTCTTAAATTATAAGGCTTTGAGAAGTGTTCTCTTCTTCTTTCGGACATTACTTTTATTCAATACAGTTTTTGAATTTCTAGACTAAATATGGATGCTTGCTTTTAAATCAGTGCTGACTGTAAGAGAGGAAACCAAAATTGATTGAGCCTGGAGACCTAGCATCTGGATCCTGAATTACTAGGAATTTAATATAGAACTAGAACTAAACGCATTTTTTGAATTCTTTCTTGTTTCTATTTCACCTGTGACACCCCAGCATTTCACTATCTCTTCTCAGCTCCACCTGCCGCCATCCTCCCCCACACACTTGGAATATGTACATTAGCATAGCTAGAGGATTCCTTATATTTAAAGAGTTTTTTAAACCACATAAAAATTAAACTGATATGATAAACGTGTTTAATTAAGGATAAAATAATGAATGCTCCCCTTCTTATAGTCAACAGAGTTTCCAGTATTTCCAAAATTATTTCATTAGTTTATGGGTTTAGAATGTGGGTTCAAATATATTCTTTGTAGGCTGAGCACTTTTTCCTTCGCAAAGGTAATGTGCCATTGAATCAAAATAATTTCATGTGGAGAAAAGCTACATTTGCAAGAAAGTTATATTGGTTAGATGCACCTGGAGACTCAACATGAAGCACATTATAAAATTAAAAAATAATTTTCCTTGAAGCTATAACATGGGGGAATGTATCCTGTTGATTATTTTATATCGTTATTGGTGCTATTCTAAAATGATTACTCTTCAGAGCCTTAATGCCTACCCTCCTCTGATGGCATGCTGGAACTAATTACACAAAATAAAAGTTAACCTTATTCTAGCTCATATGTTTTATGAATGCAATTTAACTTTGGGCAATTACATTTAAAATGAAAGGAAAAGATTTTAGTTGAGGGGAAGTAGGTTTAGAGGCGGTATAAATTCAAAGACCTTTCATTTCCGGAAGCAGCATCTAATCAAATGATTTGTAAAATAGAAATATTCTTTATTTTCCAACCATTTTTCTTTCCTCTCCCATTGAAAACAAGGGTCCTCAATACAGTGATCTTTTAATTGCTCCCCACATGCAGCTGCTAATATGTTGTTGTTGTTGTTGTTGTTAGGTGCCCTTGAGTTGTCTTCAACTCAGAGTTCCTGTGTTCCACAGAAGGAAACCTGACAACTCCTAATAATAAGCGGTTATTTTTCTGAATTGTTTTCCCTTTTAAGGCAGATGCTTTGAAACTTTTAGCTTATTTCCCTTTAAAATAAACTGGCATCTGTGTGAATATATTTAGATACACACATATACATGTATGAATTGCTTTATGTACTTGTCATAACTTTAACTCTACGTACCTCTCATAATCTCTCATAACTTTATGCACCATAACTCATAACTGGGGATCAGAAAAGGGCCATATATCTGCATCCTTCTTCCCAGAATTCATCATGATTCCTATCCAAGATCAACTTGTTCTCTGGCTTTTCTATTACAAAACAGAAATATGATGATATTTTAATAAAATAATTTCATTATTTCCCCAACTAACAGACTGAGCACTTCTTTTAAATCAGATATCTCCACTTTTCTTAGTTTTACTTTCTGTTAGT
>NW_022103907.1:15282551-15285915 GCF_000313985.2 Echinops telfairi | reverse complement strand
AATTGATGTGTGTATGGATTGGGATAACAGTTGTATGAGCCCCTAATAAAATGTTTTTAAAAAAAAGCAATAAAAAAAAAGAAATCCAGGATAGGGATCACTTCTCAGCCTTTTGGCTAAGATCAAGTGAAATCCAGGATAGGGAAATCTATAGAGACAAAACGAAAAATTATTTTTCCTTTGGCATTTCTCTAAAATGACTGCATTTACATCAGATTTTAATGTCTGTTCATTTAATCATCCCTTTATTTTTGATTTTGATAGTACGTGGCTAATTTTGTTAATCAAGTAAAGTAATTGTGTCTTACTTGGTTCATGGAATTTCTTTTTTAATAATCAGAAGGAGATATTCATATACAATACTGTTGAATACAAGCAGAAACTCAACAGTTTAAACTTGGGCTAGTTTAGCCCTTATTTGCTGGTTCATCAAACAAAAATATAAGTCAACAAACCACAATTATAAAGCATACAATTAAAGAAGTTAAATCTTGTCATGACCCTGTTAATGGTTAAAGTATCCGGAGTTAGAGACACTCAACAAAACTGTGACCCGATTCCTGATCCAGGAATACTGTGGGGTAATAAATGTCTATTATTTTAAGCCAATGAATTTTGAGATAGTTGTTATTCTTTTCTAATCAATCTCAGACAAAATAATAACACACACACAAAACTGCCATTGAGTCATCTATTGTAACTTTTGTACAACCACTCTGTTCTGTTAACGACTATCCATAAAACTCTAGCTGGAGGGAAGGCGTCACCATTACATTCTGTGTGTTTATAAGTTCTTCTATTTCCCATTTACTCTCCATCATTTCGCAAGTTGAAAGAAATTAGAATCAACAAAAACATTCAAGTGATGAGTTACAGTACTGAAGGATTCTATGGGCAGTAAATTAAGTGATAGAGGAAGTGTCAATGAAAGATGAAGGAATACAGAGAATTATACCATAAACAATTAGTTGAAGCATTTAAAGAGGTAACATGCGATTTCTTCAACACCAATGGTATTGAAGAAGAGCACAGTCTGCCATGAAAGCATTGTCAAAAAGTCAAGATGCAGGAATTAAACAAATACCTATTCAAATATTTCCACCAATGGATGTAGTGTTTGAAATGGTTTCTTGTCCGTGCCAAGAATTTTAGAATGTAGCTACCTGTATAACCAATTAGACGGTATCTGTGTCCATGCCTATTCTAAAGATAGGTGATAAAATAAAATGTGAAAGTTATCAACAATATGATTAATATAACAATTAAAATAATATTGTCATACTTCCATGACAGCAGTATTTCAAATTATGATTTTTGCCTAATAATGAACCAATTTATTAATAGATAATTAACTATACTAAGAATATTGGATAGGTTTTGAGTCATGCTGTGGAATTCTTTCCATTTAGTGATTCACAAAAGTCTAAAGGAGAAGAAATGACTGGAGTTTTTATTATAATATGTAGTTGAAAGAAAGTTCAAACAATTACAGAGCTCATTTTGATGGGCTTTCCCCAGTTACACCTCACTAGGATACAGAGGAAAGTGTCTACAGCATTGGGTATATGTTAAAAAGTGGTCCTTTGAATGAATCTTTAATGTTACCCTGTTTGTAGGAAAACACAAGAAAAATATGCTCTTCTGTTTATATGTATTATGGAAGGCTTATATTTCATTTTTTTCTGGAGGACTTGGTTCTGTGTTTAAAACCATAGAATATATATTCTTCAGTTATGATGAACTACACTTAGAAAACAAAGTTTCTAAGGTGGTTCCAATATTTAAGTGCTCAACCATTTGCTGGAAATTTGTTAGTTCAAATTCACCGAGAGGCACCTCAGCAATTAGGCTGGGCAGTCTGATTCTGGAAAATTCCACGTCTTGAAACCCTTATGGAACATTTCCCTCTGCATGTTCCAGGTTGCGCTGAGTTGGATCGACTCGAAGGCAATTTTCAACGACAAAAATGCTTAGAAAATGTAGGTCTCTTGCAAGAGAAGTATTGCTATTTGGAACACACTTATAGTATAAGACAAGACCTCAGCATTATCTGTCAGTTTACACAGACTCCTTTGAGACGTTTCGTATGTCTGTTCTCAGCATAGTCAAGAAAGTGTTCTAAATGTTACTCCATAATAGTAGAGAGAAGGTCAGGGGTAGAAAAAGGACATAGATTCTCCTGAACACTTCTCTCTCCCCAAAGAAATTTCCTCAGCATCTTTCCAGAGGGACAATAATATCCTTCTGAAGTTCATTATTTAAATGGTGTAGTTTTAAGAAATTTACTCATTGCAAAATATGTCATTATTGAGGAAAGTGTTTGTATACCTTAATCTTGATACCGGGACTGCCACAATGGGCTCACGCATCGGAGTGACTCTGAAAATGGTATAGGAACATGCAGGGTCACCTTTTGTGGTAAATGGGTCATTATGAGTTGGAATCAACTCAATGGGAATTAATAGCAAGGATCAATATTCACAGGTCTCCTGTGACCCTTTATCTTTACCTCGAAATTCATTCCATTTTTTGCCTGGTTGAATTATAAAATATAAAATACTGTTCTTGCTTATAAAAATGTTGATTATGGGTCATCTGGAAATTTTTTGGTCTCTCTCAATGAATATGTGTGCTTGAATATATGTATACACAGACAGACATCGTGAAGCTTCAAAAATTTCATAGAAAAATGAAATGTAATGATAAAGGGAAATTCTATGTCATATGGAATTGGAATCAACCCATTGGCAAAAGCAAGATATTATTATATCTATATTAGACTAGATAGATTACAGGGTAAGCCAAAAAGTTTCTGTTACAAAATAATACAAGTTTTCATTAAATGAGAATATCAAGATGTGGTAATAGTCTGTCTCAACATATCCTCTATCTAGGTTTAGGAAAGCAGTCGATCCTGTAAGAATTCTGCATTCTTCAATGTATACCCTGTCAAAATAGTAGCTTTTGCATTCCTGTGGGATGCAAACATGTTCCATTGAGTAGGGAGGGGACAATAATAAAGGCTGAAAGGGCAAGATCTGAAGAGTAGGGGTGATTGGTTAAAGTTTCTCAATGAAACTTGCCCTGCTATTAGTAAAGGAGATGTATTCTCCTGGAAGAAACCAATTGCGCAGTGTCACTTTCCTGGCCTTTGGGTCACCATTACAATTCTCCATGTTCTTCAAATTTCTTCGTAATAAGCTCCCTTGATCAACCTGTGTCCTCTGGGAAAATCTATCAAGCTTATCCTTTAGAATTCCAGAATATTGACCCCTTAACCTGAGCTGACCTGTATGCTCCAGAAGATTATCTTGGGAAAGCTGCTTTGAATAGACCATTTTAAAAAATGTTTTGTTTTTTTGTG
>NW_022103907.1:15272835-15282100 GCF_000313985.2 Echinops telfairi | reverse complement strand
GAATTCGAGTCATGGTAGTGGGAGCGGGGAGGAAACATTTAGAAACTAGAGGAAAGTTGTATTTCTCATCATCGCTACTTCGCACCCTGACTGTTTTTAAAGCATCCTATCTGTTCTAAGACAAGTGCATGACTGAAAGAACTTGTCTGCAGTCGTGTGCTCATAGCAGAAATTTGTTTAAGCATCCTGTTTGAACAAAATTGTTCATGTATGAACATTTTAATGTATTTTAGCATATAACATTAAGAAAAGAGACACTCATGAAACTTAATTTTGGTGGAACAATATTTGTAATAAAAATTGGAATGATAATATTTTTTTCAGAATGGTGTCCTCATAATTTGGTCAATTTCAAACTCAAGGCACAATTGCTAATGGTCTTAAATTTTTTAATTTGCAATAGCTATGTAAAATCCAGGTCAGTTGAAATTATGTATGTATGTATATAAGAATATGTGTATATATATATATATCTAAAAATAATGTCATGAACAATAAAACATTAAAGCTTTAGATGAGTCACAACTATTTGTATCTAATAAACATTACTTTGAAATGTTAACCCTAATTTAAAAATACTGGCAAAGTTTAGTTTTTCGTGTTTATATGTCAAAATGAACTTTCCTCTAATTTGATCAGTTTTTCAATCTGTGGTCTCTTTTATCCTGAATGAATAGGTTTGATTGCAAATTCCATTGGTATAAAAAAATCTAGTAATTAGAAAGAAGAAATAACTATGACATTTGATCACAAATTATTTGCTATTTTGTACATTAAAAACAGCTACTCAATACCTTTTTGTAAAAAAGGCAGAAATGGAAAAACCTCAATGATCAATGTGACCAAGGACTAAAAGCACAAAATAGCAACAACAGAAGAAAATCAACAATTTTGTATAATAAGAGAAAATCTTTCTCACTCATCAAAATTAGCTCTATCCAAATGGTTGGATTTTACTCCTTCAGAGAAAACCTTGTTGCAATTTTAGTATAGAACTCTCACTTCATGTGGCATTTAAATTTTCATAACAAAATCAACTGATTCAACTTACATGTTAATTTTATTGCATTATTAATACTCCATGTAACTCTCACCAAAAGACCTTGCTTAGCATGGGTCAGGTAAGAAGATGCGGGGAAGACACTGCATATCGAGTAGACATAGAAAGTTTACCTGGTCATTTCTTCTTTCTTCTTTTTTTTTTTTAAGCTGTAAAATGGTCATTTCTTTATGTAGGACAGTGTGTGTGTGTGTGTGTGTGTGTGTGTGTGTGTGTTTGTGTGTGTGTGTGTGAAGAGAGAGAGAGAATGTTAAAAGGAGATTTTTGTCTTTTAAAACAGTTTTATTGGCACATAATTCACATTATCCTACAGCTAAATAGCTTAGTCATACAGGTGGTTTTATTTTGTTTCTGATTTAAATGGTGAAAACACACACACACAACAACAACAACAACAAACCCCTCCCTGCTATGGAGTTGATACGGAGTCATAGGGACCCTGGAAGACGGAGTGGGTTTCCTAAACTCTTAAATCTTTATTGGACCCAAAACCTTGTTTGTGTCCCAGGGAGCACCTGGTGGGTTCAAAGCACTACCCTTTCACTTAGCAGCTCGCTGTGTCTGCCATTGTACCACATGAACAGCGAGAAATGATGGAGTAGCCAAGAGAAGGGAACCTTGAGGAGAGGGGATTGAACTATGGTAGATAGAAATATGGACACATTCTAATGAGAGAGCTCCAGGAAAATGGTTGATGTGATCTTCAGAATGGGTGGGTGCTCTCTTTGATTACTTCAATTGGATTTTATATTGTTTATCGGTTGTCCATAAAATATTGAGATATTAATAGACATAAGAATTTTAAGTCACGATTTTTAGCTTTTAGTACTTTTTACTTTCAAACCAGTGCTTTAAAAATATTTTAAATAATTAGTATATGTAGTTTTATGGAATAATTTTTAAAACGGTGTTATTTTAATGATCCCCTCTTTCCTCTTATTTTTCAATTTTTGAAAGTGTTATCGTTAATTCCCTCATGTTCTTTTGCTGTTTTCTAAGTGGAGCATGCTAACTTCTCTGCAGACTTCAGCTATTATACGGAAAATAAATTGGAAAATGTAATTTCTTGGTTGACATCACTTTATGATGCTCACATGAGACGTCAAACATTGTTTGTTTTAATGCAATGCAATTTTTAATATTTTGCACAACTGTGGAAAAAGTATTTCACTGAACAAAAAGAATGAGAAGAGAGAACTTTATTCCAGAACAGTGGTCCTCCTAAAGACAAGTTCTGATAAAGACATTCACAAACATCTCTTTTCATTATGAAGGTTATGTAATATTTAAATATTGGGCATACTTTCCTATGACTGCTGGGGACTCTTTATTCCCTGATCAATTATATAATCTGAAAGCATGTCGTAATGCATCAATGCAACAATATCACTATATAAAGTGCTCGATATTTTGAAAAGGCAAGCAGGAAACCCAGCAAAAAACTTGATATTTGAACATCAGAGGAAAAATTGAGGAGAGAGCACATGAGAGAAAATATTTCAGGTCATCAATACGACCTGCCATCCAGTAACACCTTTGACATGGTGTCCTCTTTTAGATAGTATTTAACCAATAGGATACATATTTCTCCTCAAAGAAGAATAAAGACCAAAAATAGAAAGGCTCATATTGTAAAATTTTTCAGGTACTTTATTTTTATATACTGTTTATATTATATTACATTTTGGAAGAGAGGTTGCAGAGGCATAAATTATGCACCCCCCTAAAAATTATGTTGAAATCCAAACCTCTGGTTCTTTTGAACATAGATCTTGTTTGAAAGTATTATTGGAAGAAGTTTAACGTGAGGTCATATTTGAGTAGGATGGATTGTAATGCCACCTGGGTGGTGTCCTATAAAGGAGGAGAAGAGACACAGATAGAGAGAGGTGGTAGGACTCCTGACAGTGCTTCAGCTACAAACCTAGGAATTCCAGGAGCTACCTGAAACTAGAAGAGAAGATAGGATAGATTATCTTAAAATCTCAGAAGGAATCAACGTAGCTAACACACTCTCTCTGGTACCTCACCTTTAAAACTCTGAGATAATAACTCAATAACTTTATTTTTAATTTTTTTTGTTGTTTTTTTTAGCTCAATAACTCTTTAAAAGTTACTCATTTTGTGGCGGTTTGTCATGGTAGCTCTAGGAAACCAAGAGAGCAGTGTGATAATTTGATTTTTGATTTATTTTTTATTTCCCCCCAACTTTGGATCTTTGGGACATATAAGACTATGTTTCACCTTCTGAATCTTCATGATTAATTTGGAACACGGGTAAATTGCCGCCACTCTCTACAATGGACTATCTGCAGAAATAGTGCAGCCCAGAAGAAGAAACACTTGGGAGAAACTGTTAAACATCTTGAAATCTTAATATTGATGTTAGCTGCTGATTTGTATTTTTAAGATGCATTAGATAGCAAGAGAAGATGATTCCATTAGTTGTTTGAAGTACTTTAAAATCAAATTATCTTAATGGGGCATTTTCACCTTTTTTAAAAAAAAAATCTAAATAGGGATAAGTGAACTACCCTAAGAACATACCAGGAAAGCACCAGAGGGGTTAACAACTACAAGAAAGGAAACATTTTATATGATCTCAGTTTTACACTTTGTCTAAGTGAGTATAGGAAACACCAAAACAGCTATGAAACACCAAAAGTTGTCATCTTCTTTGAAATACTTAAAAATTAAGCGTTATTTTCATTTACCTGAAATTATTTCTGGATGATATGGCTGTGGAAATATATATACATGTGTTTGTTTTGTTTTGTATTTTTAGTTATAAAATGGTACTATTAAGTGATTTCTGGATATTGTATAAAGTAAAACTTCTTTCAGTTCAATTCAATTAAAAAGGAATGCTTGCTTTATTGCTACCCAAAACCCAAACCAAGCCCATTCCAGTACAACTGATTCCAACGCTGAGCCACTGCCATTAAGATGGAACAGAACTGCTCTATAGCATTTCTTCATACAGCAGACTCCCTATCTTCTCCAAATGGATCGGAGGGTTTTAACCACTGTTGCCTCAATTAGTCTCTGAATGCTTATCCAATGGGTCCTAGGGGCTCCTCTATTGACCATAATACCTACACTCTACATTATCTAGTTTGGCCTTCTAATTTTAAATTTTAAATATATGTCTTCTGCAGAAGAAAAGCAATAGCTGTTTACAGTAAAAGCCTGTTCTTAACTCAGTCTATAGAATTGGGTATCTTCAAAGAGGATCACTCGTGTTTGATGTACTTTTATTATTATTATCTTAAGAGTTAATTTCATCCAAGATTGAAGAATAAAAGAATTCAAAAGAAAATCAGCATCTCTTGCTTTAAGAAATTAAGTTTATATTTTTATTTTGAACAAAAATACTAATTATGATATAATTTGAAAAACGATTAGCAAAATAAAGGTGGACTATGAAAATGAAGTCACCCTAGTGAATGTAAGTTTAGGTTTTGTTGTATTGAGAATTTTTCCATTGCTTTTACTATAATAACTCCTAGCATTAGGGACACAAGTAATGTGTTGCAAGGAAAATATTTTGTTTATGTTAATTCTTCATTATATTTAAAGACAAGAGTATTGAGAAAAACAGTTACGTAGGATTATTTTTCCTTTTTGATATCTTTCTACTGAGATCAATTTAAAATTATTGAAAAAAATTTAAAAACTGGTTTTGGACAAGTCATGGGACAATTGTTTTTTAGTGAGTTAACCAATAGAGCAGAATTTGAAAGCAGACAATGAAAATTAAAATTTTAACAATATCTACCTTACTGGATGTCTTCCTGTTTAGAAATGGAAGAGGAAGATAGCTGAGGGTGGGCAGGGAAAAGGGAGGTTTTCTCTTTATTTTGCAATAAAATATGTTGCCATACCTTATTTCTTGTGGTTCTCTTGCAATAAATTTTGTCTTTTTAAATTAAAAAAAGTTGAAATACATGTTTTTCCTCTTCCACAATACCATGTAAAAAGAGATAAGTAAATCAACGTCCAATTTTCATTTGTATTTATTTTACTTCTTCTATTCAATTTAATTTGAAATTTGTAAAAGTTGAAGGCACTTGTATCTGATAAAATATTGATACTTATGAGGACAAAGAGCAGAAAGCCAAGAAATACAGTGCGAAATCCCACAAATTAATTTTCCTCATTAATATACTGGTTTTATCTATTTGACATGTTTACCATAGAATAGTAGTCAGTGATGCACTTGTCAAAGGAAAGATGAAATCTTTGCAAACTGATGAAAATTTTTGGTTGTCAAAAATTAGAATCTCCTTGATTCTTGTTAATTTGTCTTCACCTGAATTACATCTTTTTTAAAATGTCAATCATCTACATAAATGCAGCTGTGGGTTGAGTAACCTATGATTGAGATTGTCTTAGGGAGGTTTTATTAATAACAGAGCACCCAAATAAATATTTAAATGGATCCTTGTGTCACTAGTCTGCCCCTTAGCAATAATCACTGCTGGTACTTCCCCCTGCCTTCTCCCCCATAGCCAAGAAAGTTTTAGTATATGCCTTGTTTTTCATAGTATATGTGTTCTTTGTTGATTTTGTCATATAAACAATTGCTGGCAATTAAAAGGGATGAGAGACTTTGTGGTCATGACCCCTTTGGGCGGTGAACAACCCTTTCACAGGGGTCTTCTTAGACCATAAGAAAACAAATAAATATTTCACAATATATAATTACACATTGTTTTGTGATCAATCACTGTTTTAATTATGTTTAATTATGTTCAATTTGTAACAATGAAAATACATCCTGCATATCAAATATTTACAATATGATTCATAACAGTAGCAAAATTACAGTTATAAAGTAGCAGCAAAAATAATTTTGTGGTTGAGGGTCACCACAACATAAGGAACTGTATTAAAGGGTCGTGACATTAGGAAGGTTGAGAACCACTGATGTAGGTGGAAAACACTGAAGTTATCAAGAGAAATGTGGAATGTTGTATTAGTCAATTTCTGAGCATATTTGGGCATGGAAAAGTGGACAAACTGCTGCCAAGATGGTTGTAGGATGGCACTTCCAGGAGTCACACAGGTGGCACTAATGGCACTAACTATAGCAGGTGACATAATTAGGGAAGAAATTGCAACTTTAGAAATAATCTCAACAGCAAAATTCAAGTTCCTTGCTCTTAAATAGAACAACAAAGCTAAAATGTCATGCTTCTTTCATTATTTACTTCTGAGAAGCCTAATAAATTTTTATCGAAATTCAAATGCTGGCCACAGAGAAGGGAACTTTGAAAAGTTCATGGAGAAATGGAATGAAAACACAATGAAGGTATTTCACTTTTTGAAGCCTATTCATATGTTTTGGCATCAAATGGTTTGATCTTGTATTTAAAAATAGGTTTAGTATTAAGGTAGCAAATGGACACTGGGCCTCCACTCAAGTACTCCCTCAATGCAAAGACACTTTGTTCTATTAAACTGGCATTCCATGATGCTCACCTTCCTATCACAATCGCTGAAGACAAAGCGGGTGCATAACCAAATGAGGTGAAGGAAGCTGATGGAGCCTGGCTATCAAAAGATATAGTGCCTAGGATCTTAAAACCTTGAAGGTAAAGAAGCAGCCATCTAACACAGAAGCAACAAAGCCCACATGGAGGGAGCACACCAGCCTGTGTGATCATGAGGTGCCGAAGTGATCAGTTATCAGTCATCAAAGAACAAAAAAATCATATTATCATTTGCTCATCTTCCTGATATGATCGCTGAAGACAAATGGGTGCATAGGAAAAAATGGTGAAGAAAGCTGATGGTACTCGGCTATCAAAAGATATAGCATCACAAAAACAACTAAAAAAAGAAAATTGAAAAAAAAAAGATATAGCATCTGGGGTCTTAAAGGCTTGAAGGTAAACAAGCGGCCATCTAGCTCAAAAGCAACAAAGCCCACATGGAAGAAGCACACCAGCCTGTTTGATCACGAGGTGTCAAAGGGGTCAGGTATCAGGCATCAAATAACAAAAAATCAAATCATTGTGAATGAGGGGCAGTGCAGATTAGGGACCCAAGATCCATCTGTAGGCAACTGGACATCCCATTACAGAAGGGCCATGGGGAGGAGATGAGCCAGTCAGGGAACAGAGTAGCAACAATGAAACATACAAGTTTCCTCTAGTTTCTAAATGTTTCCTCCCCTCCCCGCAAGCCCCTACCCCACCCCCCACTACCATGATCCCAATTCTACCTTACAAATCTGGCTAGACCAGAGGATCTACACTGACAGGGAATCCAGGACAGATGATCCCTTCAGGACTAGTGCTGAGAGTGGTGATACCAGTAGGGTGTAGGGAAGGTAGGGTAGAAAGTGGGAACCAATTACAAGGATCTACATATAACCTCCTCTGTGGGCTATGGACAACAGAAAAGTAGGTGAAGGGAGACATTCAACAGTGTAAGATATGACAAAATAATAATTTCTGAATTATCAAGGGTTCACAAGGGAGGGGGACTGGGGAGGGAGGGGGAAATGAGGAGCTGATACCAAGGGTTCAAGTAGAAAGCAAATGTTTTGAGATTGATGGTGGCAATAAATGTAAAAATGCGCTTGACACAGTGGATGCATATAAGGATTGTGATAAGAGATGTATGAGCCCCCAATAAAATGATTAAAACACAAAATCCCACATCCAGTACATTCTGGAATATTTTACATTCATGGGAGGAAATCAATCGAATCAAATTTAAATACTGAAATAAAACACATGTCTGAAATATTGTTTTGGAAAAACACATACTTAGACAAATAAACACATAGTAATTAGCTCTCACTTTTCTGTGCTCATTGTTCACACATTTTCCATTGCAAGTTTATGCTTCATTTCAAAAACAATAGAAACCTAGCCCTAGCATAATGATGTTTACTTTTTAAAAATATTCCATGTTATCTGTATATTTCTGACATGACTTCTTTTTTTACCCTAGACATTTTAAGAGAAAAATATGAAGTTGTTATATGTGCAATGCAATAAAATACAAAGCTGTGATACAGGCCTTTGTGGCTGAATTTGTGGAGAAAAAGGACTTATAATTGAAGTGAATTTGCCTTACCCCTGGTTTTTTTTAGAAAAATGTAATGGATAATCTTCCATAACTCAACTTCCGAGCAATGCTTTCTATATAACACCGAAAATTGAGCTACAGGATAAACTTTCATTTCTGGACATAAGGTGTTCCTAAGTTCTTACAAAGAATTTAGCTAAGGTGTTCCTAAGTTCTTAGAAAGAATTTAGCAAGATAGGTATGAGTTATTTCTGAAAGTGAAAGACTCCAGAGATTGTATCATACAGGGAAAAATGAAGACATTTAAAAAGTAACTTCGATTGTGTGTGGAGTTATCAAGAACTGATCACATCAATGATTATAGCACATTGTGTGTTATGAAACCCAGTCTTTTCAAGTGCACTGTACAAGTACATTCAAGTTTATCAATGTGTATATAAGTAGTTTTCACCCATATCCATGTTTATTTTTAAATTCAGAGCTCAGTGTATTGTCAAATTTGTTATGAAGTGAAGATTTTACAAGTTATGTTGACTAAAGGTGATACAACTTAAAACCATAAATTCTCTAATAGAACACATAGGTGGAATGTTTTATCATCAAAATAAAACTTGCAAGTATTGAGCATGATGTGTGAGGGAAAATTTTTACTCCACATGAGAGATACACTTATTCCTCATGATTGACAATCTCATTATTTGACATTTTGAATTTATGGCATTAGTAAAATGTCTACTATTCAATTATTTTGTAACAAATGATGGACATTTGAAATAACTAATAATTAATGCTAGGTCAGAGTAACAAACCCATTGTGTTAGCATGATGTGTCAACTTGGGGATTTGACAGTTAAATCTTAGGGATTTGACAGTTAAATAATGATGTCTTCATTCTCTATTTTGCAAATTAATGTGGCCATCCTTCATTTTCATGAAATGCCAATTTCAAAAAATGTCCTGCTGGATGATCTTCAGTAAAACTTTACTTGAATGTGATAGCAGTAATATTGTTCTGCAGTTTGAACGTCCTGTTGGGTCACCTTTCTTTGAAGTGGGTACAAATGTGGATGTCTTCCAATAAATTGGCCAACTAGCCATCTTCCGCATACCCTGGCATAGATGAGTTATTGCCTTCAGCAATTGATTAGCTTGTTGACACTT
>NW_022103907.1:15269732-15271712 GCF_000313985.2 Echinops telfairi | reverse complement strand
AAGACCATCATTCATAAAGAGAGCAAAAAGTCTTTCAAAGACAGGGAAGAGAAACGATCAAAGTGGATGTCAGAAGAGACTCTGAAACTTGCTATTAATCTTAGAGTAGCTAAGGAAAATGGCGGGAATGATGACGTCAAAGAGCTGAATAGAAAATGTGAAAGGGCAGCTCGAGTTGACAAAAGCAAATATTATAATGAAATATGTGAAGAACTAGAATGAGAAAGCCACAAAGGAAAATGATGTTCAGCACATCCGAAATAAAAGAACTGAAGAAATAATTCAAGCCTCCAGTTGTAATTTTGAAAGATTCTATGGGCAAAAAAAATATTAAATGATAGAAGGCATCAAATGAAGATGGAAATAATACACAGTCACTGTACCAAAAATAATACACAGTCACTGTACTAAAAATAGTTAAGATTTCAATATTTGAGGAGGTAGCATATAACCAAGAACAAATTGTGTTGAAGGAATAAGTTCAAGCTACAGTGAAGGCATTAGCCAAAAAAGGACTCCAAGAATTGAAGGAATACCATTGGAAATGTTTCAAAAAGCCGATGAAGCACTAGAAGCACTCGGTGGTCTATTCCAGCAAATGTGGAAGACAGATGCTTGGCCAGCAGACTGGAAGAGTTCTGTATGTGTACCCACTGCAAAGAAGGACGGCGCAACAGACTGCCCCAAGTATGGAACAATATCATTAATATCACATGCAAGTAAAATTGTGGTTAGGATCATCTAACAATGGTTGCATTGAGAGGGAGCTACCAAAGGTTTAGGCTGGATTCCAAAGGGGACCTGAAACAAGGGGCAGCATTGCTGATGTCACATGGATCTTGGCTGAAAGCAGAGACTATCACGAAAATGTTTACTTGTGTTTTATTGACTATGTGAAAGCATTTGATTTCGTGGCTCAATACAAAGCATGAATAATCTTCAGAAGAAAGAGAATTCCAGAACAGTTGATTGTGCTCATGTGGAACTGGTACATGGACCAAGAGGCAGCTTTGCAGACAGAACCCAGGAATACTGCATGTTTTAAGTCAGCCAAGGTGTGCGACAGTGTTGGATTCTCTCGCCATACTTATTCAATTGACGTGCACGCTGAGCAAATAATCAGAGAAGCTGAATTACATGGAGAAGA
This sequence comes from Echinops telfairi, assembly GCF_000313985.2. Lineage (NCBI taxonomy): Eukaryota > Metazoa > Chordata > Mammalia > Afrosoricida > Tenrecidae > Echinops > Echinops telfairi. Next base: position 15,270,565 of record NW_022103907.1, on the reverse strand, counting down.
ATGTGACACCCAGACTGCGGGAAGGCTTATGAACAACCTGCGATATGCAAATGACACAACCTGGCTTGCTGAAAGTGACAGGACTTGAAGCCCTTGCTGATGAAGATCAAGGATGGCAGTTTTCAGTACGGATTGCAATTCAATGTAAAGAAGACCAAAATCCTCACAACTGGACCAATAGGTCACATCCCGATAAATGGTGAAAAGATTGTTAAGGATTTTATTCAGGATTTTTTCTTGTGTGGATCTGCAATCATTGCCCATTGCCATGGAAACAGGAGTCAAGAGATCAAAAGATGTGTTGCATTAGGCAAATCTGCTGCGCAAGACCCTCTTGAGAGTATTGAAAAGCATGGATGTTACTTTGAGGACTGAGGTGCACTTGCTCGAAGCCATGGTATTTTCAATTGCTTAATATGCATATGAAAATTGGGTATTAAATAAATAAAATAAGAGAAAAACGAATCCATTTCCATCGTGGTACTGGAGAAGAATACAGAAAGTACCATGGATTGCAATATGGACAAGCCAATCTGTCTTGGAAGAACGTAGCCCGAGTGCTCCATAGAGGCCAGGATAGCTAGACGTCTTACATATTTTGGGCATATTTTATTTACCTTTTTATTATTTTATTTTTTAAATCATTTTATTGGGGGCTTACGCAACTCTTATCACAATCCATACATACATTTGTTGCCATCATCATTTTCAAAACACTTACTTTCTACTTGGTATCAGCTTCTCATTTTTCCTCATCCCTCCCCACCAACCCTCCCTCAAGAACCCTTGGTAGTTTATAAATTATTATTATTTTGTCATGTCTTACACTGTCC
>NW_022103907.1:15267679-15269632 GCF_000313985.2 Echinops telfairi | reverse complement strand
TAAGATATGCTGAGCAGGTTCTTCCTTTTTGATTTTCTAACTCTAGGTTTTTGCACATTTATTGTAATATTTTACTTTGTCTTCTCGACTTGCATTTTGAGAATTTCTGTTTATCCTTTGACGTCATCATTTCTTCCATTTGCCTTAACTACTCTACGATGAAGAGCAAGTTGCAGGGTCTCTTTTGATGTCCACTTTTATCTTTTCTTTTTTCTTATCTTTTGAATGATCTTTCTTTTTCATTATGAATGATGTTCTTTATGCTCTCCCATAGCTAATCAGGTTTTGTGTCATTAGTGGTCCATGAAACAAATCTGTTCTTGAGATGTTCTTGAAATTCAAGGTGAACATCACCAAGGTTGTATTTGGGCGCTCATGGACATGTATATGCTTGTTTGTTTGGTTTGGTTTATGTTTTTTCCAGCTTTGTCCTGAACTTACATATGAGAAATTGATGGTCTGTTCCACAGTGGGCCACTAGCCTAGTTTTAGCTGTTTAACTGAGCTTCATCACCTTCTTTTCCTACAGATGGAGTCACTTAGATTTCTGTGCACTCCATCTGGGGAAGTCCACAATGTATAGACACCATTTGTGTTGTGGAAAAAAAAAGGTATTTGCGATGAATATGTCTTTGGTCTTTCAAAATTCTATCATGCAATATCCAGTTCCATTTCTATTATCAAAACCATATTTTCCAACTACTGTTCCTTCTTCTTACTTTCCAACTTTTTCATTTCAATTACCAATAATTATTAGTGCATATTCATTGCACGTTTGATCAGTTTTAGACTACAGACATTGATATAATTCTTTCTATCTGAATCACTACCTTTACTGTTTGGTGTATCAATTTGAATAATAGTTGTATTGATTGGGTTTCTTTTAATGTTACTACATATTATCCTATCACAGACAGCACTGAATTTCAAGATAATCTTCAAATGTCCTTTGAGCTGATGAGTGAAACACCATCTTCTTGAATCTCCCAGCACCACAAACCATATGATTTTCTGATTCAAAATGGCCAACACCCCTCTATTTCAGCTCACTAATACCTAGTATATCCATTTTATTCATTCCATTTCACTTTTACACCTATGTTCTTGTTTCATCTATTCTAATTTCTGTTTATTATTTGATGTTAGCAGCTGTTTCTTCTCATTTTGAGTCATTCTCCACCAGCAACGAAGGGTCCCCAAAGGCTTCGCTCCTGCAAGTTTCACCAGATCCACGCCATTATGGTCACCTCGACTTTGAGAAGGCAGCTATTCCTCAGCCATATTTTGAGTGCCTCCCAACCTGAGGGTCTCACATCCTGGCACTGCCTCATACAACGATCTGCTTCTTCTATTCATGAAGTTTTCAATATCTAATAATATTCCAATGGTAACCATAGGGATTTCAGTGGTAACTCCTCCAAAGCACACAGCATATTCCTTCTTCAGAGCCTGGTCTTAGTCTGCAAGCTCTGCTGAACCATGTTTGCATAGGGTGACTCTGCTGAAACTTCAAATAGTACTGACAAAGCTTCCAGCATCACAGAAACACGCACGCAGCCACAGAGTAGCAAATGGTGGATACAATGCCCATATATATTAATTATATATATGTTATAGTTTATATACATATATATTAACTCATTCAAAATTAGTTTTTCAATGTACTTTTAAATATAAACTATGGAAATAAAAGTTTAAAAAAATATATCAAAATGCCAAAGAAAGTGTTTCTTGTGTATTCAATTTAATTCAGAACTACATTCAAAGCAATATTTTCCTGCCCATGTTGGTGCTTCTTGGTCAGGAAAGAGTCATAAAAAACTTGTGATAGCTGTATTCCATTAACTAGACAAGGCAGCAAGGACTGGTGCTTAGGGGTCAATCAACAAAAACTATGTATACTATTTTTTTACATATTAGTTGAGTTCTAAATTTTAGTTTAGCTTAAATTTC
>NW_022103907.1:15265502-15267178 GCF_000313985.2 Echinops telfairi | reverse complement strand
TCCCTCCCCGCTCCCCCTCCCTCATGAGCCCTTGATAGTTTATAAATGGGTATTTTGTCATATCTTGCCCTGTCCTTCTTTCTAAAGAGAGATCAGTCCCTGAAGAAGGCTATCGTGTTCGGTAAAGTAAAGGGGCAGTGGAGAAGGAGAAGAGGCTCAAGGACAATATGGACTGACACTGTGTACAATAATGGGCTCTAGCATAGGAACCATTAAGAGGATGGAGCACAACCAGGCCGTGTTTCTTTCTAGTTTGGATAGGGTCGCTAGGAGTGGTAACTTGGCAGTACCTAACAACAACAACAAAATATATGTTGTGAACTACATATTAATCTCAGTTTTGAAAAGTGAAAATTAATTGACCAATGCATACCTGAGTATATGTTGGATGTATATTTGAAATGAACCACTATTTATTATTGAATTTTTCTTCTCCAGATGCAGAGTATTCTAAGGTTTGATCTTGGATATACTATGACTGTAAATAAAATTTAGTACACTCACATATATATGAAATTCTTTCTTTGCATGATATATATATATATATACTCTAAATTAGTTTGATGTATTTTAACCCAGTCCCAATAGTAATGACCACAGTATATTCTATGAGTCAACACTGACTTTTATATAAAGCACACCAATTTCTCCCCTAAGTTATCATGCCACAGATGAGCACATAAATAGCTGATGTGCATAATGCTCAATGACCACTCACATTTCATATTTTCAAGTCCATCATCACTGCCTGTATTTCTGACATTGAGCTGAGTCACAGAGAGCAAGGCATGTACTTATGTGCCCCCTCTCTCTCCCAGTGATCAGGCCACACGATATTTTACATACCTTGGTAAGGAAAAGAGAAAATTGCTCATAGAAGATGGAAGTGCAGCAATGAAGGAAAAGATGATTATGCTGGAAGTGTAATTTGAGCTGAATTTAGACACAGTTATGAAAGTTATGAAAAGGGGTATAGCATGAGATTAAACATATTGATGCCATGTGAGATACAAGGTCTCAACTAACAAGATACAGAGAGAGGTGCTTGATAGAAGTGAATTTTTTTTAAATAGATAAAACTGGTTATGAAAAAAATAAAGAAAATGTTCTAAAGAAGAGATTGCATCAAAATATACTACATTAAATATCGTGCAAGATTGGAAAGCCCCAAAAATAAACTGTCCGAGAATGATGCAAACTCAAAAGGGGAAATGAAAATTCACTAAGTTGCAGCAAAAATGTTTGCTTTTTTTATAATATACAATGAGAAGAACAAGGCAGATACTCTTCCAACTACCCTTCATGGGTATTTCTGCAAGGATAACGTATTTTAATTCTCAATGTTTCTGCTATCATAAATTGTAGTTTTCTACATAAATTACTTTCCCAATGACTTTTATTTGCCTGTACACACATACAAAGCCCCGATGGCTCAATGGGAAGCACTGGACTGCTAACTGAAAGACCAGTGACCCTACAGGGACACTATAGGTCACTGAGCTGAGTCAGGATTCAACTCAACAGGTATAGGCTGAAATGTAGGCTTTATATATTATAGCTGTTTTGACAAAAATATTAAAATAGAATAAACATAACTTTTCCTACTGACTGTAAGATCACTTGACATAGTTTCAGTCTGGACAAGCATTCGCATAGTCCAGAGTTACGATGGAAAG
>NW_022103907.1:15264172-15265402 GCF_000313985.2 Echinops telfairi | reverse complement strand
ATTGAAAATACCATGTGCGGGTCTGGTGCGCTTAGTTTTAAGGTAACATGTTTGCTTGTTAACTAGAGAGAAATTTTGTGTGGGAGTTTCCCCCAATTCAGTATATCATTTTTGTATTTACTCATTATATCCATGAGTTTTTATTATGTACCCATGTATAATCAAATCTTTGACAAATTGAGTGTTTTCTCCATTTATATTGATTTTTTTTGCTGTTGTTGTTATGGAGTTGGGATTAGTGTTGTGTTCTTGATGTTAAAGAATATTCCACATTGAAGACAGCACTCGTTGGTCTTCATCAGCAAATGTTTCAAGTCTTCTATGTTTTCAGCAAACAAGAGCATGACCATCTGCATTATTTCCAAACTGTTCATCTTCCTCCAAAACTGATGCATTGTTTTCATACATAGAATCCAGCTTTTCAAAGTATTTGCTTGAATGTGGTAAGGAACACAAATATTCACATTCCCCCCAAGTAAATATGTTACTCTTTTTGGGTGTACAATTAATTAAACATCAATGTTCTCTTTTCTTGCATAACATAGAATTCTATAAAACATCGGGGTAAGGAATAGACAAAGAAGAAAGCCCCAGGGTTAAACAAGAAAGGCCCTTTCAGACCGAGTTCACAGAAAACTTTCTAATTTAATCCAAGTCAGCAAGGGCCGGCGTGCGGGACTCAGATTTGCCGGACTTTATTATGAGACCACCCGGTAAGTGATCCAGAAGAGCTGGAAAATGAAGGTGTTCGCAAAGGAAAACATGTCAAGCTACCTTTCCAATTTTAGACATTATATATTCTCCCCATTTTGTACGTTCCTGTCAGTAGTAATTTGTAATAAAAGGTTTTGAACAAAAATGTTACTTCTGGATTTGAAGGTTCTTAGAAGTAAGCTTTGGTAAGCAATAGGCTTTTTATTAGAATCGTTCTACATTCACTGTCACTGCACTAATGACAAAAGTCTTGAGCTGTGGGAGGGCATCAAGACCATCATTCATAAAGAGAGCAAAAAGTCTTTCAAAGACAGGGAAGAGAAACGATCAAAGTGGATGTCAGAAGAGACTCTGAAACTTGCTATTAATCTTAGAGTAGCTAAGGAAAATGGCGGGAATGATGAAGTCAAAGAGCTGAATAGAAAATGTGAAAGGGCAGCTTTCTGACTGTAAGATCACTTGACATAGTTTCAGTCTGGACAAGCATTCGCATAGTCCAGAGTTACGATGGAAAGT
>NW_022103907.1:15255591-15264072 GCF_000313985.2 Echinops telfairi | reverse complement strand
CTGACTGTAAGATCACTTGACATAGTTTCAGTCTGGACAAGCATTCGCATAGTCCAGAGTTACGATGGAAAGTTACGACTGCATATGTGTTCTTTGATTAGGGTTTAGCTTTCAGTCTGAAAATGTGCATCTTTGTTTGAGATAATTTCACTGGAAACTTTAATGAGCCAATAATAGAGGGGGAAAATTGTTTTTGCTTTGTTTAGAAAGGGAAGTATTCATCATTCTGATTGTAGTATTACTTTTGCAGAAGAAAGACACTTGCAGTAACAAAACCCAGCCCATTTACCCGAGGGTAAAATTCAGAGGGTTACGAAAGAAAGAGGAATGAAAAGAAGAAACAAAGAGAGGAAGTGAGATAAGCAATGATACACTGAGGAGATTGCAATGGAGAAGACCAAACAAAATGTGTGTGAATTGTTCACTATAAAGCTAATTCTCTGCTCTAGAAACTTTCTTAATGAAGACTTAAAACCATTTTTAATACAAAAAGAGTAAACAATTATCATGTTGTACTTCTAACTTTGTCTTCTGACTTCTGAAAGCAGTAAGCTCAACTGCTAAGATAGAAAGAAAGGAAAAACAGTATATTACTATATTCTCACAAGGACAAAACAAAATTACATTCCCAGTTTCCTCCTAGCCTATTACAGCACGAATTTCACAGAATGAGAAATTTGAAAATTGAGTATATTCCCACAAGACTTTAAATGTTTAAAAGAGTAGTCTTCCTGAGCAATTATTTTTGCAAAAGCGGTGTGTGCTTTTCCAGGTAGATGTTTCATTTGCATTTGAGCATTTCACCTCACACAGAGCAATCCTGTTTTGGAGGGAGATAAGCATTATCCAAACACATACATGTGTGGTATAAGATAATTATGATCTGAGTACATTTTAAAAATTTAATTTCAGGAAACGTTACTACTTTTTTTAGAAATATAAAATTCAAAAGGAAATAAACCTTTCATTTTCTGGAAAATCAAAAGCAAGGAGTCAGTGATGACTTTTTTTAGCAAAATGTCAGCGTGATCTTCCAGCAATGTCACTATATTCTGGAATCCTGCTCTTCCTTCTGTGTTTACTTTCTCCTGCTGAAGAAAAAGTGATTAAATAGGAGAATGTTTAATCAGCTTAAATTAGGATTTCTTTTTCTTGACTCATTTTCTATACTCCATATTTGTGAAAAACTATATAAATAAAAAATTTAGATAATAAAACAAAATTGTAAATACCAATATTCTAAAAAATGTCTACTTATGTAGCAAACTTTGTATTACTTTTCCTAATCATTGTTGTATATAAGTAATAATTACATCTTATAGACCATTTCTAAATCCTAATCATAATTCCCTAATGATTGCAAAAGATAATCACTTCCAGAAACTCGAAGGTCAGAGAGCAAGCAGTCTTCTGTAGTCTATCAAAATTAATCTCACTTGTAAATAGAGGACTTTGTTAGAATTTCAAGATTTATATTTTTGAAGAAACCCAGACTCTCCGATTACAAGGAACTATATGTGACCTCCTCCCTGGGGGACAGACAACCGAAAAGTGGGTGAAGGGAGACGTCGGACAGGGAAAGATATGACAAAATACCAATTTATAAACTATCAAGGGCTCATGAGGGAGGGGGGAGCGGGGAGGGAGGGGAAAAATGAGGACCTAATGTCAGAGTTTTAAGTGGAGAGAAAATGTTTTGAGAATGATGTACAAATGTGCTTTACACAATTGATGTGTGTATGGATTGCGCTAACAGTTGTATGCGGCCCTAATAAAATGTTTAAAAATTTTATTCTAAATACCATATTGTATTTATAAACTCCAAATGAGGCAATATCTACTTCAGAAAACATATTTATATTATATTGTTAAATTTATGAAACATAAAGGAATGATTCAAATTTAAAGTCAATTGAAGTGATAAGTAAGGGCGTTAGACAGTGTTAGCCTGGGTGTAGGGCAAGAGAGTGTGCCACAGTGTGAGAAAAGAAATCAAAGGGAAATTGGGACCCTTTGATAAGTAGATTAAGTTACATAATTTAAAAGTAATTATCTGAAATCTAAGCCCCTACCTAATTCACAATTTAAAAACTATGTTAAGAAAAGAAACCTCACTGACAAACAGTAGATGAGCTATAGATGTAGGGAACATAAATAAAATATTAAATGTCTAAGTAGCTAAGCCAGTAAAGTAGCTAGAACAAAAGGAAACAACAACACACATTCCATAAGCATGTGCAATATATGCAGATCAGTGTACATATAATTGCTTGATTTTAATAATGTTTCTAAAGCATTTTATTAAAGGAACTTCTATATATCTATGCACCCAGGTAGCCATCAGCTCATTCAAGACATAGGCATTTCCATTCATATTTCATTTTATGTAAGCATAGTGTTTTCTAACCTATTACCATATGCTAGTTTATAAGTTCTTCAGCTTCATAGATGCACAGTCATTCATTCTATATTATCGAACATCTTTTCCTCAATATTATACCTGTATTTTTATTTCTCCTGTTTTGTGTAGCAGTTTCTGACTCTATCGAAGTTGTATGCTGCTTTATAGGTACAACACAATTGATTTACACCAGCGATGGCCAGTTCAAGCGGCGTAGTCCTATAACACAGGCTACTTGCAAGCATGCTTCCATAGTGTCTTCTAACATTTCATTTCTAAAGGTAAAGGAGTCATTGTGAAATCAAAAGTATAAGATATCCACCTTTTATACAATCAGATGATATAGTATCTATTTATTCTCTATAATGGAATTATCATGAATTGTCAGTCAAGCCACTGAGCTTGGCGAATTGCTTTCTTTATGGAGCGATCTGATTTCAAAGCTCAATTAACATGAATCACTTTTAATAACCATGGACAAGGGATATTGAGTGTGTACAGAGATTTTTTTGCTACTCGTGGTTCAAAACATACAAGTAGGCACAAACTCGGCAATGGAAATGGTTTAAGAAGAATGGCTCTCAACATTTTGATATTGTGTTCATGTAGTCGAGGAACCCGTGACAATTTCAGTTTGTAAAGATCATCTACTCAGTAGATATGCTAATTTGTTCTAAAAGCGTACCTCTGTTGGCTTTTTCAAACAGTTCAAATACTTGCCTAAAATTTCAAGAATTATAATTTATTTAATTAACATATGGCCTTGATATTGCCATTTCGATCTTTACAAGGGAAGAATGATAATCCTTGCACTCAGAAATAGGATCTGCCTGTCAGACTATATAAATAGATACTATGTAATGTCTAAGTTAATGTTTTTGTACTCCATATTTGATAGACGCTTTAATAAATTTTTTCAAAGAAATGTTTTATTTTATCACTTAGAATGTAATTTTTTGTTCTTTTGTTCTTTTGAAATAGATTATTCTCAATACAATATTTTCATTTGTACACTGAAGATAATACCAGACATTTCCCTGTTACATGTCCAATTTTGTCCTTATTTCTCTGCTCATTTGAATTGTTTATTCTTTTACTTAAATCACTGCCTGAAAATCAAACCACTTACACTTAATGTTTTTAATTTAAAGAAATCATTTTTATAGTTGAATCTCTTGTTCACACAGAGAATCAATGTAAATTATATTTGAAAAATTCATAAGGTATCTATAATTTAGAGCACTATACAAAAACATAATCATTCTTGAAGTTCTATATGTATTATTGATTCACTTCCTGTATAATACAATAATAAATATTTGATACAATCAATTCATTATATCCTTTTCTTCACAGCATATTTATCTTAGCCATATATCATTTAAAGAAAAAGATGTAGGTTATTTTGGGTAAAATATCATAAAATGATAGCTTTTGAAATTTTGTGGGCATGGATAATCCATTATCCCTACATCTGCATAGTGAGTAGATGCTGCAGTGTTTTGGTATTAATAATCTTCACTCGGCCCTTGAAACAATCCCAGCCAAGTTTTAGAATACCAAGGTAGGGCAATTTCTCTCAGTGTTCTGAAAATGCATGTTTCTTTCACACTATAAGGAAAATTTTTGCTTTAAAAGCATATTTATGAAGACAATCCAATTAAAATGATGAAGAAATAAATCTCAGTCTGTTCTCGATTACTTTCCTTTAAAAGATGTTCTTAGGAAGTAATGTAATGTGAATCGTGGTCTCCTGTTACCGGTGTCTCACTCTGGGAACACTGTGCAAGCAATTACAAAGTCACACTCTACGAGAAAAAGGTACAAGCCAGATATTGACTGTGTATAATATGCTGAGTATATTTTTGACCAAACTAACTTTATTGTCTGTGATGATTAGGATTAGCAATTGTTTGCTATTGGTAGAGTAAGTCTAAATTTACATAAAGTCACTGATCTACAGTGGTTGAACAGATAATTAACATCTTTCTGGTATTTCCCTCTAACAGCAATGCGCCAGACTGATAAACAAACCCACAAAATGTGTGGATTAATGGATTAGTAATAACGTGAAAAGAGATCTTGAATGGGCTGCTATCAGGCTATCAATAATTTATCAAAAAATTTGAAGATGTGAGAAAAGGAAACACTCTTATGTTTACAAATCATGGAAAAACAGAGGTTAATTAAGATCAGAAATAACTGGAAGAAATGATGACCATGATGAACGTAAATCAACATAATGAAATTTGATAGCTATAAATAAAAAGTGTAAATTCTACACTAAAGGATTCTAAAAAAGTAGCAGTGAAATTCATGTTAATGATGAATATGTTTGTATTTGTGCTTATGTATATACATTTATCAAACTAAAAGTTGGCAATTCAAACCTCATCTTGGGACCCAGGGAAGAAAGGCCTAGCGGTAAAGCGTTCACTAAATTTATAGGCAAGAAACCCCTGTGGACCATTTCTACTCTATAACTCATGAGATCACCATGAACAAGAATGGACTCGCTGACAGTGGGTTTGATTTAGATTTGGGCATGTGATGGTTTGAAAAAATAAACTTTGTAGTTTTGGCGTAAATTAAAAGTATCAGGTGACAGAAGCACCTGGATTGGTTGGGATGCATTAATGGGAAATTAATGATGACCGAGAGAATTACTAGGTTGTGTCAGATATGTACATATACTGCATACAAGTTTGTCGACTACAAAGACAGACTTTGACACATTGAAAAACTTTTAAAATAGTATTTCTTAATTTTGGGAAGTAAGAGACTCCATCTCATTTTTTAACATGAAAGAGTCTACAGATATCTTATTAGAAAATGTGCATAATTACATATGCACACCATTTTATTTACGATTCTAGGAAGTTTACAACTTTCCTTGAAACACATTGATGCATTTTCCTTTATCTTCGTGAATTTTGGGCAGAGTAAGGAAACCTGAGTTGGGATCGACATGATAGCAGTGAATTATTGGAGTGAGGGGTGGCGAGAGTTATGTATTGTTTCAAGTAAGAAGGGATCTGAAGTCATTTTTATTTCGGTTGGAGTAAAGAACTCTAAGGATGGATGTGACATAGGTGTCATTGCATATTTAAAGAATTTTCATGTTGAGGAGTTAGTACATTTATTCGGTGGAATTCCAATGGGCAGAAGAGAAACATTAGAAAGTTACATTTTGCATAACTCGAAATAGGATGAACAGGAGGAATTTAATTCAATTCAGCATTCAATCAGTGCTTTCCACTTAGACAGGGGAGGTTAAATGTGTGAACCTCATGAAAAACACATAGTCTCCTTCCTCAAGATGTTTAGAGAGGAAAGTCCCAGCCAAATCAGGACATTTACTTAAAGGAGGACTTTCAAGAAGTGGTATAGACATTTGGTCCATCTAGAGCAGAGTTTTAGTATTATGAAAACAATTACTTAAATGGTCCCTCACAGCTATGCAAATTGATATTTTAGTAGGACACAAAATTATTATTCTTCAATTCCTTAGTATCTGGAATTGATAACGAGGTGGCGGATGAGAAAGTTGCAAGAAGACCACGGAGCATCTTGTGAGAAAGTGACTCACCTACTGCCATCATGTTGATTCCTACTCCCGGTGACCTCATCAAGACAGGGTAGAACGGTCTCGGTGGGTTTCCGAGAATCTAACTCTTAATCAGAACAGTAAGCCTGATCTTTCTCACGCAGCAACCACGCAGGACAGGGAAAACTGCCCTTCCTGTTTTGAGACCAAATAGTTATGGGAGCAGACAGCCTATTCTTTCTCCTGAAGGGTGGTTGGGGGGTTCAGAGAGGTAACCTTCTGGTTGACCTCTCGGTCCATAACCCACCATGCCACCTTGAGGGAAAAGCTATCCAGACTATTTTCCTTCATTACTTGATGTATTATTATTTGAGGATCCACCTTATTATTTTTTTTTCAGCTTTTTTTTTTTTTCCCTCTTTTTTAACATTTTATTAGGGGCTCATACAACTGTTATCCCAATCCATACACACATCAATTGTGTAAAGCGCATTTGTACATCGTTTCTCAAAACATTTTCTCTCCATTTAAACCCTCGACATTAGGTCCTCATTTTTTCCCTCCCTCCCCGCTCCCCCCTCCCACATGAGCCCTTGATAGTTTATAAATGGGTATTTTGTCATATCTTGCCCTGTCCGACGTCTCCCTTCATCCACTTTTCGGTTGTCTGTCCCCCAGGGAGGAGGTCACACACAGTTCTATGTAATCGGTTCCCTCTTTCCTACCCATTCTCCCTTTACCCTCCCTGTTTTGCCACTCACACCACTGGTCCTATAGGGCTCATCCGTCCTGGATTCCCTGTATTTTCAGTGAGGATCCACCTTATTAAGAGCCCTATTTCAATCTGCTATAAATGGAAATACTCCAGGAAAGTGTTTGTTTTCAAGAAAACAACCATAGCATAAAATGTGTCCTGAAAAGAGACACCAGATCGCAGCTCGTCATAGAGGAAGGCTGGCTCTATCAGGTAGACTGTTTAACTGCCTGCCTAGCTCTACTTGACTTCACCACAGTCCAGAGCAATCCAGTTCTAAGGACACTATTTGGGCCCATCAGTATAGTACACATGAGAGCTATGATCTCGTGAACATCAAGTGCCACGAGATTTTCTGTAGGCTGTATGGGAACATAAACAAGGAAAGATATCAGTGATTTTGTTTACTCAACTTCCTCTTTTTTCTACAGTGAGAAGGTGTGATTATAAGGAAGCAATGACATCTGATAGCTGATCACCTTAGGGTCTTCAGCCTTTAATACCTGTTGTAAGCATTAAGGATTATGCCTTTAAAGTTAATGGATTCTGAGGAAGTTTGGAAAATGTGCATTGAGGAAGTAGTCAGTTTATGGGGAGATATTGGCCTTTGGCGTGTAGTGGAACTATTAATCAAGACAGATAGGAAAGGATGTAGATAGATAGATAGACAGATAGCTAGATAGATACATAGATGGATACATGATAGATAGATATATGATAGATAAATACATGATAGATGTGTCATTGAGTTTACTCCCACTCATGCAGACCTTTTACTTTATCAAATATGACGTTTTTCACAAGCAACTGAGAGCTACTGATAGCTTGACCAGAAAGTGAATCAGACAAAATTCAGTTGTAATTAATAGATTTACATTAATAGAAATTTGCCCATAATGAATGACTTTGCTGGTATTCACAATACTAGTAGCATTTCTTAAAGCTATTACTGTACATGAAAGACACTACAGTACTACAAACAGACAGGTCCTGGATATATATGTGCATTGTATATTATTAGCAGATTATTAAATCCCAAAGAAAATATGTCTGACTTTGTAGATATACATTTTCCTTTCCAGTCTTGTCTATTACAAGTTAGAGTTGTGATGGGAGTTTAAAAGAAGGTAATGCTCTAGTTCATTTTCTTTAAGTCTGAATTATGCTCAAAAGAAAATAAAATATAATCAATTGATTGATATAATATATTGCTCACTGCAAGGTCTGCTCATCTTCAATAGTCTTTTCAAAAATGTTTTGTTGGCACTTCCTATGTCATACAATTAAATAATTCAATCATATCAAAAATAGTTTTACAATGATCACAATCAACTCTAGAACATTTTCTTCTTCCTTGTACAGATTCATGTAATTATTTTTTTTAATTGTGGAAAAAATTTACACAACAAAACATTTTCTAATTCCGTATTTGTTTGTGTTGTACAACCATTATTGATATACTTTCCCAAATTATTCCAATACCATTAACATAAACTCAATGTCCCTTTAATAGCAACTCTTCCTCCTTTACCAATGGTAACTATTGGTCAATGGTAACTATATCGCTCATGTTTTGTTTCTTTTCTTTCTTTATTTTAAATAGTTTTCTTTATATAGTATTCATATACAATATACTTCCACAGTTAAAGCATTTTTTGTGTGTGCGTACTGAAAAATATTTATTCCCACATTTAAAGATCAAGTCTTTGTGTCCAACATCCAGACTGTAGCACCAAGTTATGTTGCTTATAAAATATGTGACGTTTTAATTTCTTTTTT
>NW_022103907.1:15253576-15255116 GCF_000313985.2 Echinops telfairi | reverse complement strand
CAGAAAAATAAGGCCTTCTACTCCCATAAGGGGTTACAGCCTCAGAACCCCCCAGAGGCAGTTCTTCCCTGACCTATAGGGTTTCTATGAGAGTCAGAATAAACTCAACGGAATGAGTTTGGTTTCAGAGAGGGATTGCAGTCTGTCCTCAACCACTAAGCTCAAGGTTGGAGGCTTGAACCCCCTCAGCAGTCCTGCAAAGAAAAGCTTGGTGAACAGCTTCTATAAAGATGACTGTAAGATAAAACTATGGAACAATTTAACTCTAGAATCTATGGGTGAGTGTCTTAGACCGGGTTGACTAGAGAACAAAATTATTGACACTCATAGATGTGTGAGACAGAACTTTATATTAAGAAGTAATTATGCATCAATAAAACACCCCAGTCATCTAGATCAAGTCCATAAGTCCAAGATTAGCCCAAATGTCCAATAATAGCCCATAAATTTCTCTTAAGACTCATGAAACACATGAAATGATGCTGAACGCAGGAAGATAAGCCTGCGGGTGAAAAGTCTTGTGGAACCAGTGGTGTTAGAAGCCTCTCAAGGGCTCTGGCTGTCATCTGTGTGGCTCCATGTGGCTTGTCAACAGGAATGTGAAGCAGAGAGAGAGAGAGAGAGAGAGAGAGAGGCCCACCTCCCTGGAGAAAAAGAGGAAGTTCTCAGAATCCTCATGAGAAGGCCGCACCCACAAGGAAGCATTGTCAGACTGACCTGACTGACAGGCTAGACTTGACTCCTTCATTCTTAATATCCTCAAGCTGACATGAAATTATGTAACTACATAGTGAGAATCAGCGCTGCAACAATGGGTTTTGTTAAAGGGTTTATTTTTCATCAGTCACATTTAGGAAACAGATCATTCCTAGACAGATTTATTTTAAAGAGATAGTTTAGCTTAGAATGCAATGAAGAAAGACAGTTAATTTTTTAAATGTTTGTTTGACGATATATACATGTAATGAAAAATGGTTTTGACAACAAGGCAAGGTTTTTGATGGCATATTTAAATTTCCTAGATGGCTGAAAATGTTACCAGTGACAAAAAGCTATCATTACAAACTTTTCATTAAAAACTTCTACACCTCATGGTGTGTGACCACGAGGTGTAGAAGGGACCAGGTATCAGACATCAAAGAACAAAAAAATCATACCAGTGGGTGCCCACCTTCCCGATATGATCACTGAAGACAAATGTGTACATAAGAAAATGTGGTGAAGAAAGCTGGTGGTGCCCAGCTATCAAAAGATATAGCATCTGAGGTCTTAAAGCCTTGAAGATAAACAAGCGGTCATCTAGCTCAAAAGGAACAAAGCCCACATGAAGAAGCACACCAGCCTCTGTGACCATGAGGTGTCAAAGGGATCAGGTATCAGACATCAAAGACCCAGACCAAAAAACCATATCATTGTAAATGAGGGTCTGTGCGGAGTGGAGACCTAAAGCCCATCTGTAGGCAACTGGACACCCCTTACTGAAGGGATGCGGGGAGAAGACAAACCAGTCAGGTTGCAGGGTAGCAACAATAAAACATAC
>NW_022103907.1:15250996-15252116 GCF_000313985.2 Echinops telfairi | reverse complement strand
GTTAGGAGTCCATTCAGTGGCAGCTAAGGATTGCATGTCAATAAAATGACACAGTTTATATAAACCATTGTAAACACACAAAAGCCAATTTATGTAAGATTCTTTAAGCCTCTCAGAATTAGAGAAAAGCCTGAGCCCTTTCAAAGACGGAACATTAGAGTATTTTTCATGACCTGTGATGGTGGCACTGTTTGGTGAGTGCTGGACTTTTAACAACTAGGTTGGAAGTTTAAACCCACCAGGTACTCTTCAAGAGAACACACACACATACACACACACACACACACACACACACACAAAACCCACAGCCATCGAGTTAATGCTGACTCATAATAGTGTCCCCCTGTGTGTTTCCTAGATTGTAACTGTTTGCTGGGGTAGAAAGCCAAGTCTTTCCCCTATGGAGCTGCTGATGGTTTTGAACTGCCAACCATGCAGATGGCAGCCCAGAGCATCACCAGTACTCCTCCTGGTCTCCCTGCAAGAGAAAGCTATGTAAACATTTACTTATATAAAGTTGCTGTGATTAGCAGTAGTCTCCATCACAGTTTTTTATTATGCTCTTTGAAAGCTGCAAATCACATTTGTATCCTTAAACCCAGGTTTAAAGGAATCTCTCTTTTGCTGTGGCATATTACACTTCTCAACGATAAGTGAGTTTTCTTCAGTTATTACTTGCGAAAAGGACGGATGCCAAGCAAAATTTAACTTCCCATTTTTTTCTCCACAGATCAAATACATTCTCTCAAATTTTGAATTCAAGTTTGGCTGGTGGTCAATGCTCTTTTGTTCACATTTTAATAGCTCTAGATCCCCAGCCAAGTACATAAGCCAAATTGTATCACAACTGAAGCGTTTCATGATGAGCTCTCATATATTGTTTCCATTCATAGGCTGAGCTCTCCTTTACTGAGGGCATCTTTTAACTACCTACCAAGGTCTTTGGCTAAATAGTCATGGATCTTCATCGTCTTATTGACATTTGTTGTTGTTGTTGTTTACTGAGTACACATTCTGTTCCTAAAGGATATAGTCTTTGAATCTGGTAATCCACCCTCCATCTCCCCAGGGAGCTTGGGGGTGTCCTCTGTGCCTCCTCATGTCTTTTAGCCAGATAAAG
>NW_022103907.1:15201291-15250462 GCF_000313985.2 Echinops telfairi | reverse complement strand
GCAGTGGTTTGTTTGACATTTATAAATCACCATGTAGGTCACATCGAGTAACAGAAAAAGAAAGAGGAACACAATTGAATGCTCATAATAGATGAAGAAAAAAAGCAACACCTGCTCAGGACTCAGGAAAAAGGAGGCCTTCAGGAATTGTATTGCTGTATATTGTATATAAGTAAGGGGTACACCAAATATGCCAGAGGGAAACATATTGATTAGTTTTTCAGGATTACTGAAATAGAGCAAGAATGTTTGACCTCATCACTTCTTCTCAACATTTATTTTTAGATTTAGGTCAGTGAAATAACAGAAAAAATATATCTAGGAAAGAATAAATAACCCCCCCCTTTATTTGCACAATTTAAGGTTTTCTTCTGATATAGCTGAAAATCCAATGCCTAGACCTAATGAGTAAATTTTAACAAGCCACAGGTAATACGGTGACTTTTCAAAAAACCACAGCCACAACCAGCTGGGGGATAAAAAAAAGTTTTGCAGCAGTATTCATTTAGTAAAGTCTGTAATAGTACTTAGCATTAAATTTAAGAAAAAGTCCTTGCAACTTTTTCAAAAGTTATTATTCATAAATTAAGAAAACCACAGACTATATTCCAATACACAGGTTGGATAAAGGATTTGTATTTGGAATACATAAAAGATATATATATATATATCCACAGAATACAAAATTGTGTTTTCACAGAGAAGCAAGAAAACACTTGAATAAATATTTTAGAAAAGCTGATATATATAAATATTCCTGTACATGATGTCTGTGAACATGATTAACATAATTAGTCTTCAGGCATGAAAGGCTTCAAAAAGCTTATGGATAAATGGAATTAAAATCCAGTGGAATTTTCTCACTAATGTTCTAAAGGCCCCTCTTACTGCTTTTGATGACCTAGAATCACTGTAATTAAAATGATTACAAATGTCAAATGTGGCTGAGAATGTAGAGCACCCGAAGAGCTTTGCCATAGAATCATGCTCGCTCACAGCATCCCTATGGGACCAGGTAGAACGGTCCCCATGAGTTCCCTCGATGGTAACTTTTTATGGGAGTAGAATGCCCCATGGTTCTCCCACATTGCTCTTGAAAATATAAAATTGCACAAGAACAGAGAAAACAGGATTTAATTTCATACAGAATGAAAATTACCTATTTCTTATGACCCCACAGTTTTACTTCTAAATATTTACTTGACAAAAATGAAAATGTCTGTCACCCAAATAGCAACAACAGAAAGCAGTTTCACAAGCGTGTACAGAAACTTTTGTTCTCAGTTGGCACAAACTCGAGCAATTCCAATGCCCATACGTATTGGATTGAGGACAGAAGCAAGTATTGCACAGTTCTGAGGAATGCTGTGTGTTCAGGGAGGGTTAATGCACCTCACCTCCTCAGAGTTGTGGAATGCTCTTCTAACAATAAAACGAAGGAACAAATGCTGTGAATGACTTTCACAGACATGATCTTGATTGAAAGAAAGCAAGCATGCATTAAAGAGCACTTTCTGCATGCTTCCCTTTGAAATAAATTCCACAACAGGAAAGCTAAAGACCAAATCATCCTGAGGGATAGGTAGGTAAGGGCATTTCCAAAAGGGCCATGAAGGAATAACTCATCTCTTGACCAGGGTGGTAGCAACTGAGCTATAGATTTTATATAATATAAATTTAACAAAGAATATTCTCATACCATTTGATAAGTAAATCTACCTACCTCCAGTTAAGCAAATATATGTATATATTCAAAAATGCTCACTGTAGGCTTGTTTAAAATAGCAACAATTCTGGAGTAGCAAGCACTAAGACACAGCCCATACATACTATTGAAGTACAATGGTGGGTATAGTTCTAGTGGGCCTAGGATTGAATCTGATTAGTCAGTGTCCAGTGAAATTCACTTACTGTCATTGCAATGATTCTGATTTACAGACATCTTGTGGGACAGAGTAGAATCTGCCCTTTCGTTTTTCCAATCTTGACAGAAATGGACAGCCTCATCATTCTCCTGCAAAGCAACTTGGGTGTTTGACCCCATGGTTAGCAGCTCAAGGCATGACCCACCATGCCACCTCTCGTAAACAAACTAACTGCTGTTGCTTCAACTCAACCTCCTGGGGATCCAATGGGACAGGACTGCCTCTGTGGGTGTCTGAGACTATAGCTCTTTGTGGGAATAGAAAGCCTCATCTTTCTCCCTCAGCATGGCGGGTGCCTGTGAACAGCTGACCCTGAGACTAGCAGCCCTACATGTAACCACTGTACCAGCAGAACTCCTTAAATAGTTTGATATTGTCAATGACCTCAATAACCCCAATGATACCTAGTGAAAGCCAAACCCTAAAACCCAACCCACTGCTGTGAACTTGATCCAGACTCATAGAAGTCCTACAGGATAGAGCAGCACTGCTCCATTAAGGTTCCCGAGGCTGTCAATCTGTGCAGAAACAGACTACCACAGCAACCTAGTTCCGAGTAGCTGCTGATTTCAAACTACCGGTCTTTGGGTTAACAGTTCAAACCTTGTTCCCCTGAGCCATCAGAGGAATGTAATATGAATTATAAACTAACCGTATAATGACTTCAAACTAATAATAACAGTTGGCTATATATGCAAGTATGATTGTAGTATGCACCTATCTTTCTAAAGAGCCATTCTTTCATAATAATTTCCATGTTCATTTTTGTGTACAGAAATTACCTGAGCTTTTAGGCCTAGGAAAGGGATTCCATGAGCTAAACCTCAGAAGCATATTTGGAGTAAAATAAATATTTCAGATATTACATAAGCTGCACTTGCACTTCCTCAACTAATGGAAAATGTGGACGCAATTATCACAATATGCAAACTGTTACCCTATCGGTTGACTTTTTTCTGGGGGATGTGTATCTAGGCTCGTGTGCCTTTTTAATATGAATAAATGTGAAGCCTCTATTAGTGGCCTTATTTCTTAATGACTGAGCAGCATTATAATAGTCCAGAGTCATGTCATATTTTCATCACTCTTAATGGATAACTTATCTTTATTTAGTAATGGAATATAGATCATCCTTGATTCATAGCTGATTGAGATATGATGTGTGTAATTTTCCAGAGGCCATCCATCCAACTGATTAAAGCACATTTGGGGTGCAAACGTTTCCAGGCCCACGTTGCATTCTACTGAGATGAAAGAGTTGGTACCTCTTTAATCAAAGAATCCAGTCAGTTCTTGCTTTTGCAGTGCAGCTACTCTGCTCTCTGGAATCATTCTCATCTCCAGCACCAACTTACGTGAAATGTGTGTTTGGAGGGATAGGCTTTTGCTGATGGTATGTAGATTATTTGTAGAAATTCTGGAAAATCATTTCAAGCTTTGAAGTGAATGAGGTACAAATACTATCCATTGATTCTACAGCAAGTTCATCTACCTCCTGAGCATATAGCCACATGTTTCATTACGTGCTAGGTGCTCATTGTCACTTAGAAACTTCTGAAAAGTTGAGGGAGGAGATTTATTGTCAACAAGGGAGGCAGAGTCTGATTTCTGGAAAAATAGGATCATAAGTCTGTGTTGCTAAAGCCTGCAGAAAGCCTGAGACTTGGAGGATAGGAGGAGGCAGGAGGAAGCCAGAACACAGTGCTTCAGATTCCAACTCAAAGGGAAATTCCCAGGGACCAAGGTCTATTTGAAGGCCACAGGACTTTGGTTTCCTTTAATTTATGGAGATTTACTAATGGAAATTCAATTATTGTCAAGGTGATTTTATATGTGTCAATAAGGTTGCATTTCCACTTGGGGTGCGGGGGATGAGACATGGGAATCGGTGATGTGTTCTCGCTATTTCTCATTCTTCTTTTATTCTTCTGACTTACCCTTCTCTTTTTGTAATGTCAATGCACCCCAAAACTTCTCTTTTCCTTTGCTTCTGTCCCCTATCTCAACACACTTTCTTATTCTTGCCTCTTTGCCTTTAATCTTTTCTTTTAATCCTAGGAAAATGGGTTCACACTTAAGTGATTTCTGCCAGCTGTTGCCATTTTCTCTCCACTGGCTTCATCCTGAGGGCCCTGCAATCTGGCTTTCCTCCCCGGCAATTTTCTACTCAAAAGACCTAATTATTAAAGCCAAAAATATATTGAAAAACAATGCCTCAACCCTTCTACCATGCCTTATGGCCACATTCTTCACAGCTATTTACAGTACATGAATCATCTTTTTTAGCCTCCTTAATCAACCCCACTCTCCCTGCAACTTACCCATCAGTGATAATAACCCCTAGCCAATTAAACCATTCTGGAAAATGCCAGCCTAGATGTCTGAAATATTCTGCTGAATTTCAGTTTTAAAAGTTGGAAGTTCGATTTTCTAAGGAAAAATGGCCAAAAAGGAACTAAATGTAAGGTGGAAAGAAGGGGAAAAGTCACTTCAATTTGAATTCTAACCCCTTTTATGAATTTTTACTATCCGACGTGGGCACAGGAATTTTGCCAGTGTTTTAACCTTATGTTCCACCAGTCAGGATGAATTTTGTTGAGTTTTGCTTTCTTATTGCCTGTGTTATGAAAGCAATTCTTTTTCCTTTTAAAATATATCAAAGTAAGTAGTAATAAATAGTAATAAAAAATTCAGGTTATATATGTCTTCCACCGCAAAGTTCTTGAGAATTTAGTAATCATTCCCCTTCCCAGTGGCAAGGTGAGCATGCTTTTCAGCAAGGTCAGACACGATTGACCAGTCAGAAAGGCAAAGTTGAATGCCGTGAAGTTTATGGAAGTGTGGTTTGGTTCGAAGCTCAATGAAGACATGAGACAGACAATTCAACAGTGTTTGCTTCTGCCATAAAAATAGGGATGGACAAGGGAGGATCTTGCTCGATATAAATCATGCCAGCAATTCAGATGATAATAGGAATGCAAGCTAGGGAAAACATAATGGCAGATAGGTAAACAAATGGTTCACGCAGGCAAAGAGGATGCAAACAACTATAGCACCCAAAAGAGTTCCAAGTGAACTGATAGCTAGGACATTGCATAATGAATGAGCTTTTCCTCTGGTCGTTGTGTGAAACTTAGCCTGGATCAAAGATCTTGCTAATGTATTCACATCTTTGCAGTTTGGAAACCCAGAGCATTTGAGCTCTGTATGCAGAGACCTTGTGGATTTTGTTTCCAAAAAGGGTGGTGATGAGTCAGAATAGACTACTCGATGATACCTCACAACAACAACAACAAAGCTGTAGACATGAATGAGTGAGCCCTGGGGGCAACATAGTTAAAATTCTCAAGTGCTAACCAAAGGTGGGGAGCTCAAATCCATCAATCGCTCCATGGGAGAAATCTGTGGCAGGCTGTTTCCCTAAATATTTCAGCCTTGGAAACTTTGTGGGGGCAGGTCTCTAGGGTCACTGTTCTATAAGGCCCTATTAGTTGGAACCTATTTGGTGGCACAGGACAACAACAGGACATGAACAAATGGGGGGAGTGTAAGATTCAAGCAGTTTAGGATCAGTAGGCATAGACAGACAAAACATGTATTGGAAGCCAGCATTACCACATAGCACGAAGGGGAAGATGATGTAAGCCTCTGTGAATGAGCTGGGTGTTGAGCCATCAGATACCAGGTTTTAAGACAGAGACGTAAGTTTTCCTGAGGCATGAGAAGCAATCTCATTGATATTTTACAGCTGAGTTCTTCCAGGAATTGTTTCACGATGAAGGATTATACCCTAACCTAGATTGTGCCTGCTTCCAGGCAGCAGACATACAATGATTGTTGACTGTGTTTCAAAGAATCCCTCTTATGCGACAAAACTCAGCTCCTTGAATCCAGCGGGGACAACTCTAAAGGGTTAGTCAAACTCTAGTGTTCATTGTGTACCGATTTGACAGAGGCCTTAAGTACAACTTTATCACAGATCAGGTTAACCTCCCCTTTTGCTTAATCTTGTTTTCTTCGCCCCCTGCCCCATTGAGGTGTCCTCGCTGAGACCACCTCCAAGTAATCTTCCTACACACTAATCTCTGTCTCTGAGTCTGTGTCCTGGTGAAACGCTAACTATTATATCAAGGCCAGGTTCCAGTTCCATAGCGTGTCAAATGGCTGTTACCGACCACTCAGGCAACATTACAAAGGGGACATCCAGAAAGAAATTCAGTGTGGGGGGAAAGGTTGATATAGAGAAGCACAGGATGAACCCTCAGAGCCTGGAAATGATCCTCTATGGAGAAACAATGTTTTCCCTTCAGAATCAGTTAACCTTGTATCACCCCTTCATTCATTCTCATGCACTGTCATTCAGTGGATTCCAACTCAGTGACCCTACAGGACAAGGTAGAACTGCCCCTGTGGGTTTCTGAGATTGTATATAACCTTTTATGGGCGTAGAAAGCCTCATCTTTCTCCCTTGGAGCGCTTAGTGGTTTTGAATGACTGACCTTGCCCTTAACAACCCAAATGTTACCCATTATGCCCCCATGGCTCACCTCCTGGAGGCATATGTGTTTGAGAGGGCCAACACATTTGAGTTACAAATATGGCTTTGCTTCTTTCTAATTCGATGATCTAAAGTGATTTCCCTTCTACAATGACGGGTTTTCCATTCAGAAGTATGGGATACAACAGGGTGCTTTTGAGAGTCCTGAGAAATATTTTTAAAGTCCTTAGCACAGTGCCGGACATAGAAAGTTAAAAAGAACTCATTCTCATACTTTTACAACTGCAACCCAATTTATTTATCAACATAATCATGCAAAGTGCCATCTTTTCTCTGTCAATCCAAGTAAATGGGCAACATCAGAATGATGGGAGAAAAGACAGCAATACGTGGGTGATGATCAATAAGTTACAATCTAGAAGGAAGGAACCATCAAATGACCCACAAGAACAAGAAATGTCAAGGGATGATCAGAGCCAGTACAGAGAACTCCTGGGTAGCTAAGCCCCCTCCATGCTCCAGGGTTCAATAAATACTTGCCTCACTGAAAAAGTATTCACATGTGGTAAACAAAACAAAACAAAATGTTTCTGGGCAGTAGTTTCAGTTTAAATGATTTAATGGATTTTTTTAAAGGAAAATTGGCTAATTAGGGACTAGGATCTTTTAGATCTATGTTCTGGTATATTTTCCACCTCCTTGATTTTCATACTTAAAAGAAACCTATTAGTCAACATGTTCATACCTTGTAAAGTGTGGTGCTGTGTGGGAAGTGTTAGCTTCTCCTAATGAAATACTATCTTTGCTTAAATAGTCATTAACAGAAGGAGACATAGAGGTTATCAAATTTTATTTGCATAGCAATTTAGAAAGAGAGGGGATTTATTTTTATATATGAAGGATACTCTGGTAATTCATTGAGGGTTTTTCATGACTCCAAAATTTATGGAAGAAGAGTTGATCTTTCCTTTTTTTAAAAAAACGCATTCATTGGTGACTAATTAGTCTAGTAATAGACACACTTTTTGACATTTTCATTTGAAAAGCATCTTCCAGCCTAGAATATGCTCTGATTTATCTTAGTCATCTCCTTCTCACCCTGCTTACCTCCTGCCAGTTCCCTGTGGCGACCACTGTAGCATGAAGAGAAATCTTGAGTTGCTCATCTGCACATCAAAAGATTGTTGATTCGAGTCCTCTCAGACTGCACCGGAAAGAAAGGTCAGACAATCTACCTGTGAAAAGTCAGTACCCAAAACCTTTATGAAGCGCATGCAGGGATTTGTCATCTTGACAAGTGCTTTTCTTTTCTTTTTGGTTGCAGTATGAGGAATATAATAATACAACATGATGCCAGGGCCAACAATAGCTGTCATTCATTCACACAATGCCTTCTGAGACAATCTCGGTGACATGATGTTAGTCTGGATTTAGTCTTTACTTTTATGGACTTGTAGCTTTTGTTCATAGACCTAAGGTGATTAAAGTTAGGGGAACTGACTCACTCTAATCAAAATCATGAGGGGGAAAAAGTACATTTACTAATTGCTTTTGAAAACCACAATCATCAAATATATTAGAATGTCCAAATAGGACTGAGCCATTTTATTTACTCTCAGAAAACTGCATCTGATTGTATGTTGTTTATAAGTGAGTAAATTGGCCAAGATAGGCACTTGATGTCAATGGATTTTGACATCAGACTGAAAGCTTGCTGTTGTATTCATCCAAGTGGAACAAGCTCTAAGTGGACCCTAGACTAATGATGATTGTACAGCAGCTCCCATCATGGGGCATTGAGGAATAAGCTCTTAGTTTCTCTTTCTGACTCAGGCATTTCTATATTTTTAATTGATGATCTTAAATGGAATTTCATTTTAACTGAAGAGCACTGACAGTCACAATTAATACATGATAATGTAGACATATTCTGATAGAACAACTCCCTCATCTCTTAATTAGGACCACCCATTTCCAAGAAATAAATGCTTAGGAATGTGTTTTCCCACATAATAGATTTTATCCATTTGCATATTGTTAAGGCAATATATTCTCAAAAGTTTAACAAATTTCTAAAGAAAATATGGGCCCTAATATGATTTATAAAATGCTATTGATAAATAAGTTCTCTTAATTTTGTATTAGCTGTACCTTTTGTATGGTTTCTATAATTTGCATTCTTACTGTTTACTTAAATTTTAAAATATATCATTTTTACCATCCTAAAGAAACCTACAAAAAGCACAATATGAAGTAAAATATCTCACTCTTAACACTAGCCTTTGATCCTTACCATTTACATTTTCTCCACTCTACAAGCACCAATTAATTTCACTGTATTCCATATTTTCTTCATGTGTCTACCACACCCATAAGTGAATATGCATGTATGTATATACACACACATCATTTTCCTGTTTTAACTCATATGCTAGAATGCTGCTCACACTTTGACATCTTCCTTTTCAAAGTTTCAAGCTTATGGAACACTTTTTGAGTCAGTACATAGAAAGCTAGTCAATATTTTGTTCGGCTGTTGGGATATTCCACTGTGTAAAAGTAACATAATTTATTCAACCAATTCCTTATTAATTGATATTTGGATGGTTTCTAGTATGTTTCATTAGCAATAAAATGGTAATTTGTAAATTGAACATATGTCTTTTCACTCATTGTACTTGACACACCACTGAGCATATATAAAAGTTATTTTGGCAGATATTAACAACTCATCTCCATATGGTTTTGTCACAAAAATGTATGATGTTTATTTCCTTGAAAGGTTACAAAAGTCTGTTTTTGCAAATATGTCAATTGCATAGTAGTATCACATTAAAACATTTAATTTACCTTGTTCTGATTAGGAATATAATTAAATTAATTATTAGAAGATATTAACAGAATATCTATTGCATTTTAGCCTAAATCTAAAACATAGGTTCCCAAACTTATTTGACCTACAGTTCTATTCCCAGAAAACAATTTACTCATTGCTTCCTCTTCCCCAGAAATTAAAAACTTTGTATGAGAATGCATATTTCAGGATAAAGTGTAGGCATTTGCTTTTGAAGCCCCATTGGACCTTTCCCGTGTTCCCTGGGTGGCTGTAAAGCCCAATTTGGGAATCCCTCTTCCACATCAGGGGTTGGGAAACTTTGGGGATGAAAGAAACAGTCCTCTCTCTCACAACAATTTAAAAAGTCATTCAAGAGTCATAAATATATTTTTACCCAAAAATGAAATCAACATTATCTGAATGGCATCCTTTAAAAATTTCAATTTTACTTCAGGGCCACATGTCTGTACCCCACAGAGCCTCATACGGCTCTCGGGCCACAATTCACCTCCCTTGTTCTAGATGATGGGAATAAAGTAGTGAATTGAATAAAAACCACTACACAATAAATTAAGTAGTATGTCGGGTGGAGATAATTACCATGCACTTTAGGAGAAGATGGAGGGGGAATGATTGATAGCCAGGACACACTTTGTTGACCAGAGAACATTTGGACCAATATTTGAAGATGGGACTGAGACAAGAAAATATCTCTCACACCTCTCCGCCCTTGGTTGGATTTCCGCTCAGAGAGACCCCATAGGCCAAGGTAGAAATGCCCCTGTGGGTGCCAAAGCCACCCATCTGTACAGGAACAGAACGCCTCATCTTTCTCCTGAGGAGCAGCTGACAGGTTGAACCACTGGCCTTGAAGTTATCAGCCCCGTGCATAATTCACTATGCCAACGGGAGAACTGATTTCCAGGAAGAAGAAACCACAAATACAAAAGTCTCAAGGGGGGGCGGTATCTGAAAATTTTAAAGAAATAGCCAAGAGGTCAGGGTGGTTGGAGTAGAATTGGAAAGAATAAGAGTGGTAATGTCAGATAGGTAAAGGAAAACCCAAATATACAGGATTTTGTAGATGATTTAAAGGACTTTGGCTGTCATGCTGGGCAAAATAGAATTCACTGAGGGATTTGAGCAAAATAGTGACTTGAATTGAACTATAATTTTAAAGGGTCAGCTAGTTTTTTGGACAAGACCAACCAGGACAAGCCTGGAAACAGATAAGTCCATTAGATCGTGAATACAGTAGTATTATGAAGACATGACACCAGGGTATTGGTGGTGAAAGTGAGTTACTAGATTATGCATGAATTTTGAAACTAAATAATAAAAATAACTCACTGCCATTGAGTCAATACTGACTCACAGTGAGCATATAAGACAGGATAGAACTGTTCCTGGGAGCTTCTGAGAGTGTAACTATTTGTGGGAGTAGAAAGCCCGGGATCTCTCCCTGGGAGCTGCTATTGTTTTTGAACTACCCACCTTGCAGATAGCAGCCCAATGTGTAATCACTGTGCAACCAGGGCTTTTTTAAAGGTACATATCAGATTGTCTATATTTTTTCACTGCATAAAAATGTTGTGTTTAATAACCTAATTTTCTAAATACACTTAACTATAAATTTTGGATTTCTTGTCTATTCCCTTGGTGTTCATTTCTGCTCCTTAGATAATGCTGTAATATTTGGAGGGCTTTATATTACATGCTAAGGCTAAGCATGCCTCCAGCTATGTTTGTTATTTTTATACTGATATTGTTTAGTTGCAAAAATAAAAATAGAAAAATGAAACAAGAAGAGTGTTAGCATTTTAGTGCCATCATGTTAAAATTATAAAGTGACAAAGAGAGAATGGTCATTTTTATATTTTAAGACAGTGGTTCTCAAACTTCCTAATGCCATAATCCTTTCATACAGTTCTTCATGTGTTGTACCATAAACTTATTTTTGTTGCTCCTTCATCACTGTCATTTTGCTACTGTGATGAATTGGCCAACCCCTGTGAAAGGGTCATTTCACCCCCAAAAGGGTCACGACCCATAGTTTGAGAACCGCTGTTTTAAGACTTACTGTAATAATATGCCATGCTTGGTAAAATGGAAGGGCAACTGTGGTAGTCACCTAATCTGGTGTCAATTTAAGGATTAAGAGTGTAGGGGGTGGAGTTTAGGCTGTCAATCTGTAGATAGCCAATGAGATTTCTGTGTCAGCATGGCCCTTCCTGAGAATTTTGGGAAATCTGGTATTTCCTCCTTGGAGGCTGAAGACACCTCTCTCTCTCTGCCACTCCCTGGGAGACATTGCAAAAGATAAGCCACATGGACACAACCAGACCTCGGAAGTTGGAGAAACCACAGAGAGACCCTGGCCCAAGCTGAGATGCTTCCAACGCCACTGGACCCAAAGATTTTCTGGCTTGTGATCCACTGGCTTGTGATCATCCTGCATTTGGCTTTATTGCACGTGTTTCGTGAGTCTGAAGAGGACTTTATAGCTTGGTATCAGACATATAGGCTAATATCAGACGTATGGCCCTGGACTGAACTGGGCTGGGATGTTTTCTCAATGTTCAATTCCTCTTGTATAAAAATCTCTTTCTTATACACATATGTGTGTCCATGGATTTGTTTCTCTAGTCTACCTGGACTAACATAACAACAAAAAGAGAAGACTCTCAAGGAAACGATTTGACACAGTGCCTACAAACAAAAGCGGCTCAAGTGTAACTATGAAGAGAGCTAAAGATGGGGCAGTGTTTAGCTGGGTCGCACATAGGATCGCTCTAAGTGGGAATCCACTCCATGACTTGTACCACCACCAGCACCACCCGCATAAAAGCATAATCAGTGCTCCACTGATTTCAGCTCTCCTGGTTCTTCAGAGGCCTTTTAAATTTCCTTCTCAGGATTTTGCCCTTTTCTTATCAAGCACATTCTCATGAAAGGTAGCCCCCAACATATAATGAATGATTTGTGTTGCAGTGATCCAAATTTATGACTGTCGATTTTTACTTTTGTACCTCTTATTGTTAATAAGCTGTGTTCATGGGATGTTGTCGTGTACATTTTGCTGATATTACTCATCTCGTGCCAATCTCCAAAGACAGACTGTGATCAGATTTATTTAAAACAACATCATAAGACAATAATAAAGAGAGCGTAGAAAAATAAGGTGTTCAACTTAAATCGGGATTGACTTATGACAGCATTGGAATAAAACTCTTAGAAAGTAATTTTTGTTTTTGTTTTGTTTGGGGTCCTTCAGCAAGAAGAAGTTGAAGTTGCCAACAAGTTCATATTCTTGAACCCATAGTCAGTGTCCATGGGAAATCAAACAATATAGATCATTGTGAAAAATTACTCCAGGAGACCTCCTTATAACTTTTTTAAAGCAAAGGATGCCACTTTGATAACAAAGATATACCTAACCAAAGCCACACTATTTTCAACCACCTCATGTACACGAGGAAACGTGTTCAATATGCTGTTGCTGTTGTTGTCAGGTGCCATCAATTGGTTCTGACCCACAGCAGACTCGTTGCATAACACAGTGAAACACTTCCCAGTGCTGGACCATCCTCACGATTGCTCCTATGCTTGAGCCCAATGCTGCAGCCACTGTGTCAATCAATCTCCTTGAGGTACTATCCTCCCTTTCACTGTCTTTCTCCTTTACCGAGTGTAGTGTCCTTCTTCAAAGTCTGGTGTCTCCTGACCATATGGCCAACACATGTAAGAGAACGTCTTGCCATCTTGACCTCTAAAGCGCACTCTGGCCCTACTTCTTCCAAGGCAGATGAGTTCTTGCTTTAAGGGGCCCATGGTCCTTACATTGTGCTTGTCCAGGACCACAATTCAAATGCATTGATTCTTCTTTGGTTTTCCGTATTCAATGTCCAACTTTCACATGCATATGAGGCAATTGAATAGATGTTGGCTTGGGGTCAGGCACACTTTAGTCTTCAAAGTAACATTCTTGCTTTTCAGTGATCTAAATAGGTCTTGGGCAGCAGATTTACCTAAGGCAATGCTTCTTTTGATCTCTTGACTGCTGCTTCCAGGAGCATTAATTGTGGATCTAAGCAAGATGAAATTCTTTGAAACTTCAAGCTTTTCTCAAATTATCATGATGTTACCCTATTGATGCAGTTGTGATGATTTTGATCTTCTTGGCACAGAGTTGTAATTCATCTAGAAAGCTGAAATCCGTGCAATCATCAGCAAGTGCTTCAAGCAGCGAAGCCTTCAAGCCTCCTTACTTTTAACAGTGAAAGTTGTGTCATCCGCATATCAAATTGGGCTGCTAACCAGTTTTAAGGAGTAAGGAGCAAGCCTTACTCGAAGTGTGATGTCAAATTCCTCACATATAATTCAGATTCTCTGATGATTTGCTCTAAATAAAGATTAAATAAATAGAGTGAGAGAATACAACTCTGGCACACACCTTTCCTGATTTTAAACCACACATATCCCCTTGTCTGTTGACACTACTGTCTCTTGATCCAGGTACAACTTCAGTGTGAGCACAATGAAGTGTTCTGGAATTCCTATTGTTCTCAAAGTTATAGATAATTCATTATGACCCACACAGTCAAAGCCTTTGCATAATCAATACAATACAAGTAAACATCTTTCTAGTATTTTCTGCTTTGAGCCAAGACCCATCTGACATCAGCCATGATATCCTTTGTTCCATATTATCTTTCGAATCCAGACTGAACCTCTGGCTCCCTGTCAAGTGTTGTTGGATCATCTTCAGTAAAATCTTAAATATAATCTTTTTTACCAAGAAGTTCAGCACCCTCTGTCTACAGTAAGCATTTTTCTAGAGAACAATAACATTTCATACTATTCTTTTTGTTATGTATCTTTTTCCAATAATGCTACATTCTTCAGGAATATAACTGAGAATATGAAACTTTCCAGGTTTCAGATCATATCACAAAATGGAGAAGTTATATATACATTTTTATTTTAGCAGACACAGTGTGAGTTCTAAAATACGTTTCGCACTGATTTTGCCCTAGATTGAACCTTTCTGCCTCATGGCAATCGGCACTGGGATGGTGAGGCTCGAGTGCAATGATCTTTGTCTCCTGTGAAGCTGAGGGAGTTCTGCCATTTCACAGACAACATGACACAAAGCCTTGAAAAGCAGGTGAACTTTTAAGATTCTGTATATGCCCACACCCAAGTAATTTTGTCTCCTTTAACACTTTCAATAAAAGGGCTTTTAATTAAATCTGAACGTCAACCCCAGTTGTCCAGCTTATGCTTGTAACAGGAAGGAGAGTCCTCTGAAAAGGAAAATTGAAACAGAAGTTGAGAGATACTAAAGTTTTAACAATGAGGCTTATCATTTACTACATATTAGAAAACAAACATTTTAACCAGAGGCAAGATAATGTTCATTATCAAATAGTAGAAAGAGGCATGAGGAGTTAGTATGGGCATATTAAATTGTCGGACATCACTAAACATACTAAATAACACTTTTAAAATATCTAACTTTAGTCATATAATGTATTTTTAAGGCCTCACTATAAACAAAGTTAAAAATTGTAGGAGACATTAAAATATCCTGGCTTATCACCTTAAATCCTATTCATTCAATATAGCAGTACCTATTGTCTATTGGATTTTCATTCTTGAGAGTATTTGCATGCATTAATGAGATAAACACATCCAGAAATATGCACTTTTGTTCTCATGTCTTATTATACAGGAGTAATTAAAAAATCATTACTAAAAACTCATAGAAACTTTATTAAACATAGGATTAAAATATCAACATGTGAAACACCTGTTTCTACACATATCCCCCACCTGAGTTCCAAGGTGTGATTCCCAGCTCTCTAACCTTTCCCCTAAAGAATGCTGCACTGTTTGACTTCACCATGCCTACCAGACATCTTGAGCATGCTCAAGGGACTCAGAATGTGTTCCTTTGAAATGCCTTGTGAGTTTGGAGAACAAAAAGAAGTCTGAAGGAGCAAGGACTCCTGATAGGCTGAAGAGAATTACAAATGGAATTCTCTTAGAGAACCCTCTGTTATCCTTGAGTGATGAGCTGATTTGTTGTCCACGCAGGCAAAACAAACAATGCTGGCTATAACTTTCCTAGCCTCTTACTCACCAATGCAGATTTCCATTTTCATAAGGCTTCTAACAAGCATCTGTGATCATCCTGTGTGCCTGGAGTAAATCTGTTAGGATTTGGCATCCCAAAAGAAAGGCCCCATAACATTCTGAGATAACCTCCCTGCCTTGAATTCAACTGGACAAGGAGATCCACTTGGAAGCCATTTTTTATTTTTCTGAAGGCATCCTAATAATGTAAGAAAATGTGTTACTAAGGGAACCTACTAAGAAAAATGTATTACCCAGGGAACTTGTCTGCTACCATCCATTGCCAAAGACATGTTTAAACATGTTGTGTGTGGAATAGCTCATTTATGTATGAACTGGAGAGCCAGTAACTTTTTTTTAATATTTGTTTATTGGATATTCTGGTGCTCTCAGATAAAAGATCCTTAGCTGCCAGAATTAGTATACTTAAATCTTTTCATGAGATATTTAACATTTCAATATTTTCCTTTCTCATTGTACTAATAAAAAATACTATAATATATAATCCCTTAGTGCCTATATGTGCATTTTTTTTCTGTGATGGCTGCTAGGAAATATAGCATCTATTCCCATAAACAGTGACTCATATGTACATTTTAATACCTATTGACAATTTGTCATAAGAAATAACAAAAACTCAAACCACCGAAACAATAAGCCAGATTTTTAATTCCTCTCACTCTGAAACACATTTTCTATCAAATTTATTTCTTCTACATTAAATGTTTTCTACTTTTAGAAAGGAGTATAAAAATAATATACAAGTTTTATATTAATCTATGAGTCTTGACAGTGATTTTAGTTTAGGCTTAAGTAATCTTGATTTATCATCTGTCTAATGCATATATTTTAACTCCTTGTTTATTTGTTCATTTTTCTATTGCATCTCCATTGTTTTCTTATTGATAATGGGAGTTCTTTATGTATTATTGATTTTAATCTTTTATTTTACATCCTACCTATAATTTATTATCTCTGTGATTGGCCTTTAAGTTAACACATAAAAGCTTTGCTTTTCTAGATTGCACAGCTTTATAAAGTTGTCATGGAAAAGTGAAGTCTGTGTGCATATCTGTGTCTACAGCTCAGATTCAAGTATCTTGAGGACAATTTAACTGTTATTGTCATATTCTCATGTCTTCACTAATGCCCAGAAGATTATAGGCATCCAGCAAATATTTACCGAATGAATGCATTTGCCATCTGGAGACCTACTGTTCAGGGATTTAAAAATATATACATAGATAGATACAAAAAATTTCACTCTTAAGTAAAAAAAAGAAAGACATCTATTCCTTTCTTAATGAATTTTGGTATTATAATTAACACAGTCCTTCCCATTTTTAACACAGACCATTAACTTTTTTCTTTTCTTTTTCTTTTTTTTTTTTAAATAATTAAATCATTTATTGGGGGCTTGTACAACTCTTATTACAATCCACACATACATCCATTGTGTCAAGCACTTTTGTACATTGGTTACCCTCATCATTCTCAAAGCATTTGCCTTGTGCTTGAGCCGCTGGCACCAGCTCCTTTTTTCCCCTCCCTCCCCACTCCCCAGTCTCCCATGAGCCCTCGAACACTTGTAAATCCTTATCATTGCTGTTGCTGTCAGTGCTGTCCAGTAGGTTCTGACTCCCAGGGAACCCGAGTACAGCGCAACCGTGGCTGATCCTGAGCCATCCCCACAGCTGTTCGTAGGTCTGAATCCGTTGTTTCAATCACCGTGTCCGTCATTTCCTTGAGGAAGTCCCTCTTTTTCTCTGACAGTCTGCTCTACCAAACACCATGTTCTTCCTGCACGAAGGAAGCTCTTAAAAATACCATGGATTCGCTTATGACATGTGGCATTTGGTTTCCCGACTTGCTTCCCTGTTGTGGAGCCAAGGAAATGAACTTCTCCACAACTTCAATCTTTTCTCTGCTTGTGGTGACATGTCTTGAGAGAGTTCTTCTTTTCTTTTCCTTGAATTGCAATCCATACGGCCATCCTGGATCTTCAAAGGCAAGTGCTTTAAGTCCTCCTCACGTTCAAGAAGCTGGGTTGTGTCATTTTCATGTGGCAGGTTGTGAACAAGCCTTTCTCCAATCTGGATGCGGTTTTCTTCTTCACATAACCCAGTTTCTTAGATTACCCACTCGGCATAGACTTTGAACTAACTGTAAATAGAGCAAGGAGACCCAAGCTTGGTGCACAGCTTTCCTGAGTGGAAACCATGCACCAGTCCTTCCTTCCCTTTGTACAAATCCCAGCAGGTTCATTCAAATGAACAGGTGTCCGCAGAGCTGTCGAACTAAGGAGGAATAGACTGTCCACTTGTGAGGAATTTCCCAAGGAAAGCTTTATGAGTAACTTTGAAACACTGTTAGACTCCTTATGCATAAAAAAAATTTAAGTAGCTTATAACTACGTATATCTTTCATTCTTGTTTACAGACAAGGAGACATCCCTTGATACAAAAGTAGATATTCTAAAGCAATGGGGACCAAAACATAGTTTATCTCACACCATAATAATTGTTATTTTTTTCTACATTAAGCAGATTGAACAGTGTTGTGCATAGTTTTCCAAAGAGTTTGGAAGGGCTAGGCACTTTAAATTCAGTATTAAAGCATAAATTGAAACTCTGAGAAAGTCTGAAGTAGTATACCTTTTACTAATTCATTTCATGAATCTGGTATATAAATTAACAATACTACATCCTTATTCATTTTTATGGACATTAGTAAAGTTTGTTTGAGATTTACTATGGAACACACTAAATGTTTGCATTTGTAACATGGAAAGAAGGAAGCAGATTGGGTAACTGAGATGACAGAGGATGAGGCAAACAAGAAGAAAACCAAAACTCACCCAGAGCTTGGGTATAATGCGTGCCCATTGACAAGTGGCGGGAGGTGGAGGAGGCCGAATATCTTCTGCAAGGAAACTTCTTGACTAATATTATCATTGACATTTTCAGATGAAGAAACAGAAATACAGAAAGGTTATTCATTTGCCAGGAACAGAGATCCGCTCTCTTAATTTCCTGTATTATCTCTTCTCGCATAACTCAGTCTGTCTAACATAAGACACAGAACAACAGAGAGAAATAGGCAGGAAGAAAACTGTGCTCAGTCCTTCATTAAGAATCTGTAAAGGTCAGATAATGACAGGGAGAGTTCTGACATTTTTCTAAATGATTATATTGAAGACACGCAAAAAGAAGCCACTTAGCCTTGGTTGAAAAAGGAAACGCAGACAACAGTAGCTATGCCTGAGATGTTATCACTTATATTTCGTGGATTGTATTTGAATGAGCCATTCCTTTCTCTCTCCTTTTAAATTTCTTTTTTCCTTTCTTTTTTTCTGTTTCCCTCTATGTTTCCTTCCTTCTTTCAATCATTCATTATCCATATTGTTTATTTCAAAAGTTCTCAGCTGATCTACTTAGAATATAAAATGTACTTTATTTAAAAGTAACTAGGAAAATAGGAAAATATAAATGTTAGAATCTGGTCGTCCCGACAATGAGTGCGTTTTCATTCTGAGTGGGGAGGGAAGCTTTTAATCCCACTCCTGCGTCTATGGTTATGAGGACATAAGTCTGGTTGAAGGGCCATTTGGTGAATTATAAAGTAATACTTGACTGCCCAGCATGGTACTTCTAGTACAGAATAGTTTAATTGGCTTTTTCTGCCCGTTGGGCCCAGAATAAAGATGGCCATCTTATTTTTCAAACATTGTTAGCACTATTTGGCATTTTCCTAATAAAACCACAATGCTCATGGCTTTTCATTACGGCTGTCCAGTAGATTCTGCAAATCGTTCTACCTTAATTATTGTAGCTGGGAAACATCACCTTCCCCCTCCTGCAGTTTTACTGGGCAATGACCAATTCCTGAAAGGCTGAGCAATGACCAATTCCTGAAAGGAATGATGACTGCATTACATTTCTGAGACTTTCATGTCATTTGGTTTCTTTCATATCAATTGTGCTTTTCTTTGCAATCTTTAAAGGGTGGTAGTGAAGGACTTTTTCCCCCATGCAGAGAGTAATCTGTAGCAAATGGTAGAGGTGCCTCCTTTAAAGAATTAATTATCATGTCTGTGGACCAGAACTGGGAGAAAACCTGGGTGAGAAAGTACCATGCAGCTGAGATGTCTTCTTCCCAAAGCCAGCCTTATTGAAACTATTTCATAAGGATTTATTTCCTTCATGTTACTATTTCTACTTTTATCTTAATGGAAGTGGAAATGTCTCAGAGGATTGAAGTAGCTGGCCACTCACAGTAGCTCCAGAAGCCAGGCATTGAGATTTTCCCTCAGAGCCACCAAACTTTTCCTCAAAAAATGGGTATCCAGAGAACACTTTGGATGAAGATTTCTTCTTGAAACTAAGTTGATCATATTTGGACTCAATGGATCAAAGTGAAATAATTTTTGGAGACTTTTCTGATCAGTACTTTCCTAAGTAAATAGAATAAATGAGAAGAGACTAGAAAGAAAGTTGAGTCTGATAGGTGCAAAAGCATGCTTCAAAGAGGTCATTCTTCTACAGGTGAAAGAGGAGGAAGGAGCAGATCTTCCCATGAGGCAAAGTGAGAGGAGACAAAAGCCTAGCAATTAATAACTATATGGAAATAGAAAGGGCACCACCATCTAAATAAATATTTCTCTAAAGAATTTCCAAGAGAAGTGAGGACTTAAAATTTAGTGTTTAGCATGTGTCTTCAAGGAGTTTAACAACATTTTTTATTTACTTTTAGAATAGAAATCATTTGGATTTCATGAGTTGACTATTAAAAGACATTTGCCACAAATCTCACAGTGAATAGGCAGAGAGCTGAGATTATTGGACTCGGAATCCTTGCTCTATTTTCAAACTGGTTTAACCCTTTTAAGATCAGATTGTTTTCTGCTTTGGATTTATTGCAGTTGTGACAATGCATTTTGGGTTATGGAAACATTTTGAATTAAATTGGAGAAAAAAATCAAACATGGAGTTAGTAATGGTTTTGACACAATCAGCGGGACACAAATATTCCAAGGAGTCTCTGATTCTGGGATTGATGGGATGAGGCCCATTTTTTTCAGGTTCACAGTGTTACAGAGACCCCACCAGAAAGAGCTGCAATAAAAAGGGAAAGTTTCCATGATTTATATGAAGTGGATAATGATGTCCATGGGTCACAAAAGGGTTAAATGGAAAAGCAGATTAAGTGTTGCTATATATGTTTTTAAAGCAGACCTTTAGCAGTTCCGGTTCGGTGTCTGCAGTGAGCCCGGTCTCCAGTCTGGTGTCCCTGCCCCCGCAGAGCTGTCTGGACCCAGAGGAGGTAGCTGGCGCTGCGGTCACTGTGCAGTCAGTGTCACCGCGTCCTGGGCGGGGACTCCCGGTTTGGAGAAGGTGCAGAAGCTGAGCCTGCCTCAGCGCGATCCTGTGTGATTCAGTGTTGTGCATTGACAAGGATGACAGGTCAGTTGGCTAGGGATCCTGGACCACCATCTTGTACATCCATCAAAACTTTGGAAGGATATGAACCCCACTCAATGGTGTGCAGACCAAACATAACTCATCATCCTTTGCTGAAGTGACCTGTTTCTAGTCCAATCCCTCTTCCTGGAGTGACCTCATGAGTTTAGAGAGGATATTGCCCTTCACCCCCAGATTTTGCAAAAAGTATATGTCTCTCAAAGTCTTAATGGAGGGGAAATACCATCTACTGAACATACACTGCTGCAGTCCATGAAGAGTGAGACCTGGTCTTCCATGTTAGCTGCAAGCTCCAAATCACAAGTCAGTAAAGACCAGCGTGAAAAGCAGCGGGTAAATTTGAGGGCTCTGAAAGCACAGAAACACTGTGAAAGCAAGTAAGGTACTCCATGTGGGAAAACCTCCAGCCAGATTCCAAAAGTGACTTTGATACAAAGGAGTTTTCCTGAAGGAAATCCGTTACAATGACACATGAGCGCAAAAAGAAAAAGCTACTCCATGGGGTACAAGAAAGGAATCATGGAAGACTCTTGGGGTCAAAGTCTTACTGCTTTCTGCAAAGAGAAG
Organism: Echinops telfairi; assembly: GCF_000313985.2. Classification (NCBI taxonomy): domain Eukaryota; kingdom Metazoa; phylum Chordata; class Mammalia; order Afrosoricida; family Tenrecidae; genus Echinops; species Echinops telfairi. The sequence goes on along the minus strand of NW_022103907.1, from coordinate 15,229,018 downwards.
ATGTTGAGTATCCAATTGGTCCAAAAATGGTGAGCAGAGTATGGTAACCTCATTGAACAAGTGGACAAGGGCAATGCTAAAAAGCCCAAGTGTGGATCAGGTCGGCAACCATTATTTTCTAGCTGGAAGACCTGATCTGTGAATGGGTTGTTGACAGGAGAGCAAAGGTTTTGGTTGTGAATAGGGCTCAGATTCAAGAATTTGCCCTTGCAATGGCACCACAGTTTGACAGAGCACCCGAAAACTTCAAAGCATCACAACACTAGCTGGATAATTTCCTTCAGCGAAATGAACTGTCCTTAGGAAGATCTGCAGCATTGTAGGCTGGAAGATGCTCAAGTTATTAAGCGAGCACTTGCATTCAAGTCCTTTATTGATGATGCTGACTTCTCTAAATACAATCTTTCCAACAAGATTGCTATGGATGAAACTGCAGTGTTTATGGGCCAATCACCTCAAACAATTGAACAGCGGGGTGCCTCCTCCACTGCTTACAAAAGTGCATGTGTTTCCTGTCTTTTGGCAATTTGTCTGAATGGCACTAAAATCCCACCTTTAATCATTTCTAAGTGCAAGAAGGAAAAGATTGAACGTGTTTTGGGCATTTTTATTCTTGAAACTGAAAAAGCCTAGGCCACACAAGCAGTCATAAGGAAGTGGGTCGATTTAATGCTGCCACTTGCTATGTGAGGGAGCCAAAGAGGTCTGCTAGTCTGGGATACAGCCAGCACCCACCCACCGCGCTAAAGACATGAAGACATTTCTTCACAAAAGAAAAATAGATCAAATAATGATTCCCACAGGAATTACCACCTATCTCCAGACTCTTGATATTGCAATAAACAAGCCATTCAAGGACAATTTGCACATGGAAATCAATGACTACATTGAAAATAGAATGGAGAGAAATCAGTGTGGAAACTTTGTGAAACCTAAACTGCAAGAGGTTGTGACTTGGGTGAAGAATTCATGGGAGAAAATCACTGACAGTTGCATTGCAAATGCACTACAAGCAGGCTACCTTGACAAGAAGTACTCATTTAAGGACAGTGCTATTGCTAAACATGAGATATTTGGTTCACTTATTCAGAAAGCAATGGAGTCACAAGAAATTCACCAGTAAATTCAGGGTTTGGATTGTTATGATGATGTTCCAGAAGATGATGACATGACTGTCATTGGAGTAAATGTACCATAAAAAAGCAGACTTATCTTCTTTATTTAAAAATATATATTTTTTTATTAATTGCTTTAAAATAATTATTAATTGAAGGGCCCAGTTACTTCAAAATAATTATTTTATTAATTGCTTTAAAATAATTATTAGTTGAAGGGCCCAGTTACCTCAAAGCACCCTGGTGGTGCTTTGGATATGTGATGGGCTATTACCAATGTCTACTAGTTCAACTTCACCCAGTGGCTCTGTAGGAAAGGGACCGGGTGACCTGCTCCCATAAAGATGAAAACGTAGAAACCTCCAAAGGCCGGTAGACTTTGCCTCATAGGAGCACTAGGTGTTGAAATAGACTCAACAAAATGTAATAGGAAACCACTAACCCAAACATTTGCAGGTGGAACCCACCCAGTGCCACCACTGAAGAGGCATGTAAATAGGTTTTTACAAAACCAGCAAACTCAGTCGAGGCAGTTCCACTTCATAACAGAAGGAGTTGGATGGATTGGAGTTGATCTGGCAGCAAGTTATATTTGTAATCCTTAATATCTTTTCAAGGGTACTATATTTCATGAATATAATAACAAGCAGACAGAATGTGGCTTTTAGGGAACTCACAGAAATAGAAGGGAAGATAAACAGTGAACAAGCAATTATTAGTGTGCTGAATGTTCTGGGAGAATATTCCTGGATGATATAGAAGTTCATAATGCCACATCTGTCCTAGTAGAATTGAATTCAATTAATTAGTCTTCTGTAACATGGGAAAAGGAAGCTGAAATTAATAAATCATTTATGTGAAAATCTCAGAAAAGGATGATCAAATTTATTTGATGAAAGGTTCTAGTTTGAGAGTGAGAAAACACCTACATCAAATGGACCGATCATCCTGAATACTTCAAGGTTATTCTTGTTCCAGACATAATTTGATTCAGGACCGAACAATGTCACCAGGTCCTCTGTGTTCTGTTTTTCTCTGTGTTGGCTCCTGTACTCCAGGCAGCCTGAGGCTCACGTTATCTGACAAACGGAGTATGAAAGAGATCAAAGTATTTCCAAAACATTGCATAGCTAAATGTTCACAAAGCTGAAACAAGAGTTCCAAAGTTTATTCTCACTGGGCACGATGATCCTGCCTTGAGTTATTAAGCCATACATAATCAATCACTGCATTTGGAAATGAAAATAATGGATTAGTTCAACCTGTTAGCTCAAAATAGGTAGGAGTTTGATTCAGGAAATCATCTTTACATTTACCAGATACTTGATGGGTTCTCAGTAGCAAAACATTTTTAAAAGATCAAAAACATAATGAGTGATTATTTAAATTACAATTTTGCAGTGCGGTGAATTATTTAGTATGGTCCTTCTAGTGATACTCTTTAGATCCTCCACTAAATGACTGGGTATAAAGATGCAACTGTGAGCTGTGTACAGACTACCAGAATGTTGGGTAATGCAAATAAGGTGTCAATGAAAATCCAAGAACAAATTATCCTGGTAACATGGCCCTGTTCGATCCTCGCCTTCATGACATGATCACTGAAGATGACAGTAGCCACAGCAAAGTGGGGTGACATAAGCAGATGGTGCTGGATATCAATCACAATAGTGTCTGATAAGAGGTCAACTAAGTCCACATGCAAGAAGCACACCAGCTTGTGTGATACAATGATGACAATAACAAACTTCAAATATGAGGAAGGGAAAAGTATTAGAGCTAAAATTACAAATATCCAAATGTAGAGAGCTGTGGAGGACAGTGGGAGCCCCAAACCCATCTGCAGATTAACTGTTAGATTAAGCTGCTGGCAGACTGCCACTTGCCACGAGCGAGGGCCTAGTACGGCCTTCCTATCAGACAGAGATCATTGTACTCTTGATTATGCTGGGCTGACTTGGCCTAATCTGAATTTGTTTTAGGTGCAAGTATCTCTTTCGTGTTCCACAACAAAAACCTCTTCCCTGACTTATTAAATATAGAGGGTGGTCTTCTCTTTCTTACTTATTGTTTGTATTTGCTTATGGGGCCTATGGGGAAGTGATATTGTATCTTTTGTTTTCAATCATAAATGTTAGAGCCGAGATGAACATACAACATACTAGACCTCTTATAGTGTGGAGAAATTGGAGAATAAAATGTGAATAAGCTTTTCACAGAGAGCTGTAAGAATGCATTCAGGGACTATAACAGCAGAGAGAGCTATGAACTGCAGGGCATCTCTTTCGTAAGACTTTTCTTCCACAAAAAAATCAAAATTAAGGATTAAAAGCATTATTTCTTTAATACTCATGCTCTCTTTTATAGTTCCTATTCTAACTTATGACAGGATTGGGACCATATGATTACTTATAACCAAAGGGGTGAAAATGGAATTGACATACCTCTTGTCAGGTGAAGGAAGTTATAAAACAGTAGTTGTTGAAAGCTTTATTGAAATAAGATTGTTAGTCTGGGTAAACTAGGGAAACAAATCCACAGAAACTCATATGTATAAGAGAGAGTTTTATATAAAGGGTAAGTGTATGTTCAGAAAGCATCCCAACCCAGTCCAGTCCAAGCCCATAAGTCTGACCTTAGCCCATATGTCTGACACTGAGCTACAAAGTCCTCCTCAAACTCACAAAGCACACACAATGAAGCTGAAGGCAGGAGGATCACAGGCCAGTGGGTAGAAAGTTTTTTAATCCAGTGGCAGTATAAGCATCTCAGCTGCTCCAACGCCCAGGGCTGCATTAGGGTAGGTCCATGTGGCTTCTTCACAGGGATTTCTCACAGGAAGTGAGTCTTGCCAGCTGAGGCAGAGAACTAGCTAAGGCAACCACACATTGGTCTGACCATCAGAGAGCAAGACACCAGACGGGCGAGGCTTGCCGAGCCATTTATCTCTCTGCCTTTCAATTAATCCCTCATGTGTTTATTGGCCAGGCTGGCACATTAAACCTTAACTCTCACAAAGATCATATGCTTAGAATGGGAAACTTGGATCATTGAATAACTATAGAAATGTCTCCAGTGTTGGTTCAGGGGCTGTGAAAAACAATTAACCAAGATGCTTCCCAGAAAGAGCCAAAGCAAGGCCTATAGTCATAACAATGCAGCAAAAGAAGTATTTGAAGATAATTCAAGAAAATTTTTCTGATATACAGAAAATATTGAACTGTGCAAAGTAAAAATTGGCACAATCTGTTCAAAACTGAGAAATGTCAGTGTATAGTAAGTAGCTGGATTCTAAAGACAAAGAAATAATATCTGAACAGCTAGACAAAATATCAAGTCATCAGACAGGAGAAAACTCAGCACAGTGTTATTTATATTTAGCAACTTTCTGTGTCAGATCATTAATAGCTCTATGGTTCTCCAAAAATATATAACAGCAAAATATTATATTGTGTCAAACATTTTTATTTTTTATGTGCAAAAGGTAATTTTAAATATTTTTGAGCAGTGAAGAACACAGAGAAAAATATTACCACGATTCCATCACAAAGCCAAGAACTAGTGAGCATATTTCAGTTAGTCCAGCGAGGATTGGGGAATTAAAGGAATGAAGAAAGCAATAAATATATTTAATAGTGAAAAAAAGGTAGATGACAATTATATCACAGAATGAACACATGTTCAAACTAAAGATGACATAGGAAGAGGATTTCAAAAATGTATTGCTCATTAATTTATCTCAAATATCTGAATGATAATATATTATTGAAATCAACCTCATAATTAAATAATCAAATAATAATTTAATAAAGCATACTTAATGATACAAAAGTAAAAACAAAACAAAAACAAAAACCATACTAGTAACTCTTAAATAGAGTGATGAAAGAGAATTTTACTTCCTAATTAAGTAGAAAGTGGATTACCATCCAATGAGATGGTGGGCTTCATCCAGTAATGTATCATAAGGGCAAAACCAATGTTTCCTTAAAAGAGAAAGATTTTTGCTCAAGACCATAACATACAAATTTTATCTAAGTTTTCAGAGTGCTGAATGTATGGCTTTTGGCCTCAAGCTGGATAGAATTTTGAGTCTGCCCCATAGCCTAAATGAGAGAAGGATCTACAAGTCCAGATTGCTGTGCACAGGTCTTCTGCCACTTGTTACATATGACCTAACACATCTAAGGGTGCTTCAAATGTTACTGGAAAATACAGATACTGTTCTGAGACTCTGATAGATGAGTTATGGTATAGATGCTCAAGATTTTTGAAGCCTAATCTCCCATCCTTTACAAATAACTATACTTCTTTATAAAATTAACATTTCACTTTTAATTGTAGAAACTGAATGCTTCACCATGGTCCATCAAAGTATTACTTAGGCTTTCCATCATAAGCTAGGTAAACTCTGCCCCAACAAGCAATACACCTGGTCACGGACAGTAGTGGTGTTTTTCACAAACAGAAGTAGTCTATACAAGATCAGTTTCAAGCAGTTCATTAAGGTACGAATTATAAGAGGAAGTGGCCCAAATTCCTATACCCTTAATGGGTTCATGAGAAGAGTGGCTATAGTAGCTATATAGAGGTTATAGATGGGTCAGCAAACAAAGCTGACTCGGCTATTGCTATTGCTGAGTGTCCAAGCTGCAAGTAGCAGAGACCAACATTGAATTCCCAGTATGGTTTCATTTCCTGGGGTCTTTCAGCAGCTATGTGGTGGCAGGTTGTTTATGTTTGGATTGTGTCCATGAGTTAAGGGACAATATTTTGTTCTTCATACAATATTATTAAGTCTGAATATAGATTTGCATTTGTACTCAATGCTTCATCCAAAATGACCATTAGAGACTTATAGAATACCTTATTCACTATGCTAGGATTCCACACATAACATTGCCTCTGATGAGGATCTCACTTTACAACACATAAAGTGAAATGATAAGTCCATGATTATGAAATTCACTTGCCCTATCACATTTTCCATTATACTGAGGCAGCTGGCTTGATAGAACCATAAAATGGCCTTCTGACGATTCAATTATGGTACCAGCTAGGTGGCAATCCCCTGAAGGGCTGAGAAGATGATCTCCAGGGGCCTATTAATGCTTAAATCCAGAATGCATTCTATTGTGCTGTTTCTCCCACAGGCGAGACCCAAAGGTTCAGAAATTCAGGGACAGAAATGGAAGTGGCGGGACTCTCTATTACTACGTCAACTGTAGAAATGTCTGTCACTGTGATCTAAACTCTGCTGCTCTAGAAGTCTTGATTCAAAAGGGAAACAGTCTTAGCGGTAGACACAACAGGTATCCATTCCATTGATATGTAAGTTAAGACTGCTAATCACATACCTTGAGTTCCCTCTGCTTCTGAATCAACGTGCAGAGAAGGCGGTTGTTATGCTAACTGGGGTGACTGGTCCTCATTATGTAGGGGACCCTGATTATGCAATGGAGATAAGACTACCCTGTTTCCCCGAAAATAAGACAGTGTCTTATATTAATTTTTGCTCCCCAAAATGCGCTAGGTCTTATTTTCAGGGGATCTTATTTTTCCATGAAGAAGAATACGGCACACATTTATTGTTTATTGTTTTATTAAAAGAGACCTCGCACTTCCTGTCTGCTCTGGCTGCACTGCGGCCAACAGTGAGCTGCGCGATGGTGCCCGCCACTACAGTCCAGAGTCCAGAATTACAGTAGCTTCGGGGGGCCTTATTTTCAGGGAGGTCTTATTTTAAAAGGGATGACTTATATTTCAGCGAGAGGCAAAACTGTAAGTAGGTCTTATTTTCAGAGGATGCCTTACTTTCGGGGAAACAGGGTAGGTCCGGAAAGTAGAACGTTGGCTTAGGGCTGATTGCAAGGTCAGTCGTTCCAAACCACTTGCTGCTGCTGGAGAGAAAGAGGAAGTTTTTGCTCCTGTCATGCTTTACAGCCTAGGAAATTCACAAGGAAGTGCTTCTCTGTCCTAAAAGATCACTATAATTTGGAACCATCTAAATGAGAGTGGCTTGTTTTCAGTTTGGTTTTTTTTTTTAAAGTCATTCCATGATTCAATGGAAGATTATAAGACCCCGAGACTCCAATTGGCTCAGACCATTTAGGAATCAACTACCATTAAAAGATCCAAGGCCTGCTGAGGTGATGCTGAGGGCAAAGGCAATATGCAGTGGGTAGTAAAGACAATATATGCAGTGGGCAGTAAAGACAATATGCAGTGGGTAATAAGGACAATATGCAGTGGGTAGTAAAGACAATATGCAGTGGACAGTAAAGACAATATATAGTGGGTAGTAAAGACAATATGCAGTGGGCAGTAAAGACAATATGCAGTGGGTAGTAGAGGAAGGTGGATAGTTATAAATACTGTTAACAACCATATGACTAGCTAAAGACATGAGGGCTGTAACTATTATGAGTATTCATTTTTGTTTGTTTTGCATATGTTTATGTCATATATATATATATCAAGAAATTACTTTTTCCTATGCTGTGTGGTCTTTACACTATTATTACTATGAGCCTTAATTTTAAAAAGAAATATTATAGCTGGATATTCTCTTAACACAATGACCAGGTCTCTTTTCATCCCACTGTATGCTTTAAGCTTCATTAGGGCTCAGAGGAGGAAATGACATTAAAATCAGAAATGAGGCATTCTTGCTTTAAAGAGGTCTTGTGCAGCAGAGTTACCTGATGTCATGCTTCTTTTGATTCTTGACTGCTGCTTCCATAAGCATTAATTATTGATCCAAGCAAGACAACCCCCTTGACAATTTCAACCTTGTCTCCATTTATCATGATGCTACCTATTGGTCCAGTTGTGATGATTTTGGTCTTCTGCACATTGAGTTCTAACCCACATTGAAGGCTGCAATCCTTAATCTTCATAAGCAAGTGCTTCCAGTCTTTCTCACTCTTTACAGAGTAAGGTTGTGTCACCTGTATATCACAGGTGGCTAATAAGTCTTCCTCCAATCCGGATCCCACATTCTTCTTCATCTCTGATTATTTGCTCAGGACACAGATTGAAAAAGTTTGGTGAGAGGCTACAGGCCTGATTCACACATTTCCTGACTTTTAAACCAGCAACGATTCCCTTGTTCTGCTTGTACAACTGCCTGTTGGTCCATGTTCAGGTTCTGCATGGGCACTCGGAAGTATTCTGGAAATCTCATTCTTTTCGGGCCTAATCAGTTTGTTATGACCCACATAGTTGCATATCTTTTCACAGTCAATGAAACAGGAGTAAATCTTTCTTGTACTCTGCTTTGATCCAAGATTCAAGAGGGATCGAAGATCCGCCTGACATCGCCAATGACACCCTTGTTGCATGTCTTCTTCTGAATCCAGCTGAGCTGCAGGAGGCTCCCTGTCAATAAGTATATTGACATGGTTGATGATCTTCAGCGATTTATTTTGGCATGAGATATTAATGATGTTATTGCATAGTTTGAGAATTCTGTTGGAACACGTTTTTTGGGAAAACTGATCACCTTTGAAAATTTAATCACATTTAGGCAATGTAAAATAAGCAAAAATGGGAGATTTTATACTCAGATTAGCAACCATTTAAAAGTTACACTGCTGGAAATAAATAAATAAATAAAAGTTAGACTGCTGGATTTCAGAAAGAGCCTTAGAACTAATATGAGAGTAAAGTGTCATAATTACTCCCTATCCTCACTCAGCGGCAGTCAAGAGCTCTAAAGAAGTGTTGCATTAGGTAAATCCACTGCACAAGACCTCTTTAGAGTAGTGACAAGCAAGCCTGTTACTTTGAGGAGTCTGGTGCACCTGATGAAAGCCAGGGTATTTCCAGTCACCTCTTAGTCAGGTGAAATTTGGAGAGTGAATAAAGAAGACCAGAGAAGAATGAGTGCATTAGAATTGTGGTGCCGGGGCAAGACTAGTGAAAGTACCATGGACTGCTAACAACACAACAAACTCATCTGCTTTGGAATAAGTGAGGGCAGAGTGCTCCTAAGAGGCAAAGATGGCAAGACTTACATTTCCTCCTTGTGTTTCCCATTTACATTCCTTTTTTTTTTTCTAATCCTTCTGAATTTTGTTCTCAAGTAAATACTGTGTTTTGATTTCACATACCCTGTTTCCCTGAAAGTAAGGCATCCCCCCAAAATAAGACCTACTTACAGTTTTGCCTCTCACTGAAATATAAGGCACCCCCCAAAAAATAAGACCTCCCTGAAAATAAGGGTTTGGATTGTTATGATGATGTTCCAGAAGATGATGACATGACTGCCATTGAATAAATGAGCAAATGTACCACAGATTGTTGTACATGGAAATAATGGTAGTAACAAGAAATTCTCGATACTGTAGGATTCACAGTTTGTCTGGTTATGCTGGTTTGTGATGACAACTACCACCGTACCGTATACAGGTAATAAATTTCCTTTTTTTGTTCAACAATAAATGTGACATCCCCTGAAAATAAGACCTAGTGCATCTTTGAGAGCAAAACTTAATGTAAGACAGTGTCTTATTTTTGGGGAAAGAGGGTAGTTGCTCATTCTCAGGAGTTCTGGCCTCCCTAGTGTTACTATCCCTCTTATTGACCTGTTTGTTTTTGCTGAAATCTGGGCCACTGAGTTCATTTCCATACTTGATGGGCGACTGGGGGCCATAGTCCTGGGGATTCCATCAATTTCTATGGCCAAAACGCTGATCGTTTTTATGACTTTGGGTTTTGTTTCACATTTTTTGCCCATTCTAACCAAGACCTTCTAATGTGATCTCTTTCAAAGCAGGTGGCACCATCTATGTTTTCTAGTTTCAGAGCCCAGGAAGCTGAGGCTCACCTGGTTGTTAGTCCTGTGGATTCATTGTTTACACAGTATTACCCTTTTTTGCTCCAAATGGGGAGAAACCAATGGCTGCACCCTAGGGGACAATTCACAAGTATTTATTTTCAACTTTTTGTTGTGAATTAGGGGTAGAGGAGTGCACAGTAACTTTGGAGAACACTTTGCCAACATCTGGTAGTCTGAATGCACCCATGGCGTTCCCATGACTACAGCCTGCAAGGATAGGTTGTGCATTTGTCCTGGAAGACATATTTGAGATTGTTCATGGAACTATTTTTTGCAGTAATGAAATTATGAACATCATAAATGTTTATAAAAGGGGACAGGATATCATATTGTGGTACATTCATACATAACACAATTTATACAACAGTGAAAGGAAGCTGAACAGATTCATGTACACATAGGTCACAAGCATAATTTTAAAACAGTAAATTGATTATTAAATACTATATGATGACATTCATAAACAGTACAAAACTGTACAAAGAGCACTTAGGAATTTAACTGTAAGCATAAAGCAAGAAAGTGATCAGTAAATACTAGATTTAATGTGTGAACACTTCTGCTTGTTTGGGAACGGAGTTGGCAGGAAAGAAAATATGAATAAAACACATAGTGAACATCCATTCTAATTGCAATATTTCACTTTTTAATCTAGGCTACCTTAACCACAGAGGTTAATTATATTATTCTATATATTTTAACATATAAGTTATTTAAAATGCATATTAAATGTGTTAAGCTCAGAAAACTAACTAAGTATTTGGACACATGTTATAGGAAAAAAGTTTAGATAAGATTTATCGGATACTTATGATTTGATCTTCAGCAGCCTTGCATATGACCTTATATTTTGCCCTCTGTTTTCCACATCTAAGTTAGCTAAAACTATGACACCTGAAAATTATTTCTGTAATAAAATAACACATATATGTCTATTTAATTCAGACAAATTAAAGATTTATAGAGATCAGGAGACACTATGGGGAAGGAAGTTAACTGGAGAGAAATCAGAGTGATTCTCACTCCCTGCCATGAAGTCAATTCTGACTCATAGTGTTTCTATAGGACAGAGTGGTCCTGCCAGGGTGGGTTTCCAAGGCTACAAATCTCCATGGTGACAGAGAGCCTCATCTTCCCCTTCTCCCCCTTTTAGAGAGGCTATAGAGTTCAAATTGCTGACTTCCTTGTTAGCAGCCAACCAGGTAATCCATTCTACCACTCAGGCTCCTGCCAAGAGTGATTAGGTAGAGCAGTTTCTGAGTCATATAGAACATGATTCAGCATCCAACTCCACTAACTCCCTGCGTTAACCAGTAAAATGACTTAATCTCTCATAAAATGTGTCTGGGAAATGGGTAAAGGGTGATAGGACGATATTAAGTAGTAATGTTACTGGGCAAAGTGTCTAGTGCATGAGAGGTATTCACTGAAGGCTTGTCTGTTGCCTTTTCTAATTAGTGGAGCAAAAATAGATTTCTGCATTTATTGCTCAAAGTCTTCATGGCTTTTTGAAAACTAAAACTGAATTTTTTTTTAAACATTTTATTAGGGGATCATACAACTGTCATCGCAATCCATACACACATCAATTGTGTAAAGTGCATTTGTACATCACTCTCAAAACAATTTCTCTCCACTTAAACCCCGACATTAGGTCCTCATTTTTTAAAACTGAATTTTCAAAGCAAAGCCACCAAAGTACCCACTACGTGACAATCCCAAGTTTTCTTTTCCCCTCCAAAGTCTCTTCTGAGGAGCATCCATCACTAAACCCTGCGTTGGGCCAGGCTACTTAATTTCACATAAAGTCATGTGGGGGAAATTGCAAAACTTTTCCTTTTATTCTTAAAGCATAAATTGCAATCTGTTCTCTCTACTTTGTATAAGTGAGTTGATTTCCTTCTAAGTTTCCTCTGACTCTCATACTACCTTCGGGTAAGTAAATTACACAAAAGACACAATTGAAACAGCAATCCTTTTATTTAAAAATAACTGATTAGTTAGGGTTTAAAATAATTTTGTTCCTAAAGGTAACATTTGTTTTATCCCTTCCAGATTGTTGTATTATAGGTCTGGAGGTTAAAGATTTACTTAGACTTTGACACTCACAAGTATAAAAGTTGAACACTTTACCAAATATTACTTTTGTGGGGGGAAATATATACTTGTTTTATTCTTCAAGAGTGACAAGCTTTATCTCCCCAGCCAGATGGTATTTAAATTTTTTAAAAATTCAATTTATTTGTGTGGAAATAGAGTTGCCACATAAAATACAGGACATTCCGTTACATTTGTTTTTTAGCAGTCTTTATAATTCTTTACCCAAAAGTTAAAAACCTGATGTCAATAGTGCAATAAGTACTTTTTTAGTGGTTTGTTTCTTGGTAGGGGAAGTATTTCTAGCGGATCAAAAAGTGCTTAGTTTGGGGTTTTTTTTTTCAGGCAGTAAATTAGAAGGAAAGCTGTTTAAACTTAGAGATCTATTCTATTGTTTCCAACTTTGGGAATGTGAACTGGCTGATTTGTTCTGTGTACTGTAAATTACATAACTAAATCTCTCATTGAACCACAGGAAGCTCTCGCCCTCTGAATAATTCTGTGCCTATTTCACATTCCAAAAGATACAAAGAAGAGCCTCAAAATGGGCAATGGACAGTTAACAGATTTAAAAAGATGTAGCAGTGCTCAAAGTACTGTAACAAGATGAAGCTGGCTTTCAAAATTATTTAAGGGCCAAACATTTTGAATTTTGTTATCCTGAGCCTCTTTAAAACTGCAATCAAGAGAACAATGATTATGGGAGAGGCTGTAGAGAACAGAGATTGTAAAATAGAACAGAGTGGACTGGGTTGCAATTTCCTGACAAACATAACCAAACCAGGCATAATCCCTCTGTTCTTTGCTGGGAATCCCATAAAGGAATTCTATCCAAAATAAGAAAAGAACTCTTAGTACTCAAAAGTATATCAAATAATCCAATTTTAAAACAGGCAAAACATTTGAGTCAATATTTCACTGAAGAAGATAAATAAATAGCCAATAAGTACATGAAAAGATGATCAATACCATTAGAGAAATCCAAATAAAAACTACAAGGAGATACCACTTCACATCTACAAGAATAACTAAACATTTTAAAAAGACTCAAGTGTTGGTGAGCACACAGAAAAATGGGAATCACACATTTCTGGTGGGAATGTGAAATGGTGTAGTCACTTATGAAAGCAATTTGAAAGTTTGTTAAGAAGTCAAAATACTAAGAGAAGATCAAATGATAATTTAATAATCACCTTTGCACATAGAAAGGATTGGTAAGAATGGCCTCAATAACATAGGTAAAAGAGGGAAAATTGCAGCCAAATGATTAGTGTTACCATTAAGGTGAACTTTCACAGAGTACCTAAGAATGATACCTTTCCATCTCTGCTGTGGGTATCATTCAGAATAACCCAATCCATGTTCTGTTTTAAAAGGTTCAGTAAAGTTTTACCTAACTACAAGGGGTTAGGATTGTGTGTCCGCTTTCCATTTCAATTTCAGTTCAGGGAGTGTGTGAGTAGCAGCTACAATCTTCAAGTGCCAAATTTGTCATTTCTCCTGCTGGACCCTGGATGCCTGATTGAAAACGGATTTCTACGAAGTTCTTGGCTGCTAATTGAAAGGTTCCTGTTTCAAGCACCCCCAGTGTCTCTGAAGGAAAAAGGGCTGGAAATACACATCCAAAAAGATTACAGACTACAGCACAGTATGGGACAGTTCAACTCGGTTACCTAGGGTTTCTGAGTCAGGATCTGCTCAATTTCAGCTAACTACCACAACCTTGGGACTAAGGGCTTATTCTTACTCTAAGAGAATCAACTAATAACATAATTTAATAGATAAACTATTTCACAAATAAATATCCTGAACCTACCCTCCTCTCCCAGTCTTTTCTACAAATTGACACACTGCGCATATTATAAAATGGATGCTTTTCACATACATTCACAAAACCACACAAACATACTAATCTTTCCTTGGGCAATAACCCTTCATTTGAAAACATTGATTATGAAAATGTGTTCACTCCCTGTACCTAAAGAGGTTGTTATCTACTATTAATAAGAACTTTAACACACACTCACACAAACACAGATATTTGTGTTAGACAGGGTTCTCTAGAGAAACAAAACCAGGACACTTATTATTTTAGATAGATAGATAGATAGATAGATAGATAGATAGATAGATAGATAGATAGATAGACAGACAGACAGACAGACAGACAGACAGATAGATAGATAGATAGATAGAGATATATACAAAACAAAGAAATAAATAGCTAATTAGTTCACAGAGTAGCACAGAGGACTCAGTTCAACTCACTGTTGTGAGACAGTTACTATACTGGAAGTCCTTCAACTCATGTGGGCTGGGTGCAAGTCAAGGAAGCAGACAGCTGAGTCTTCTACAGAGCAATATAGGCAGCCCAGCCACAGGCAGCAAGCAACAGGGTGGGTCATAACAGTCAGCCAGATGACAGGGTCTGACAGTCCCCAGCTCAAGTGATGTATACACCAATAGTGTGGTGAAACAGGTCTCGAAGGAACCTCAAACTACTGTATAGCAATACGGGTTGGCTGTCCCACAGGTAGTGTAGCTCACAAGTTGAGAACTAGCTTAGGCAGCCACACACTAGTCTGATCATCCATCAGAGAGCAAGAGACAGAAAGGTGATGCTCACCAAGCCATTTATCTCTTTGCCCTTCAATTAAACCAGGGGTTCTCAACATGTGGGTCGTGACCCCTTTGGAGGTCAAACATCCCTTTTGCAGGGGTCCCCTAAGACCATCGGAAAACACATATTTCCGATGGTCTTAGGAACTGAGACACTGCTCCTCTATCCGTCTCCAGGCAGGTTCAGCCACATGCAGATACACCCACATACGAGTACCAGGCATGATGACATCATAACGCCAACCCCATAACATATATCCCGTATGAATATAGGTGTATGCGACAGGATTGGTGCCATAATGTACTTAGGCACATCAGTCACATGTGTAGAGAGCAACTACTGTGTTGAAAGCAACTACTTTTTAAAAGCAGCTACTGTGTTGAAAACAGCAGTATTGGAGGTAAAACGACACTTCATGAATTATAATTACTGGGTAAATGGAAAATCATGTACTGTAAAATCATCAACTACTGGAAAAATATGTATATATCTATGCCATGGGAACTTAATCTGCATGCTGATACACCATGCTTCAAGACAAAATTTCATTTATTTGTAATTAGAAATAATAAATATTTTACAATATATAATTACATATTGTTTTTGTGATTAATCACTATGCTTTAATTGTGTTAAATTTGTAACAATGACAATACATCCTACATATCAGATATTTACATTTTGATTCATAACAGTAGCAAAATGACAGTTATGAAGTAGCAACAAAAATAATTTTATGGTTGGCGGTCACCACAACATAAGGAACTGTATTAAAAGGTTGTGACATTAGGAAGGTTGAGAACCACTGAATTAAATTGTGATCTTATTAACTCCACATGTGTTTATTGGCCAGGCTGGCACAATATACCTACCTTTCACAGGATTGTTATTGTTTTCAGGCACTACCAAGTTGCTTCGTACCCATGCACAACAGAACAAAGCACTGCAGGATCCTGGCAATCCTCAAAAGTGTTACTATACCTAAACTCATTGTTGCAGCTACTATATTAACCCATCTAATTTAGAGCATTCTTTTTTGATGCCCTCTACATTACAAACCATGATTGCCTCCTCCAGGGAATATTTTCTCGTGACAATGTGTCTAAAGTATGTAAGACAACATTTTATCATCCTTGTCTCTAAGAACACTCTGGCTGTGCTTTGTCCAAGATAGTTTAGTTTGTCTTTGAGCAGTCCATGATATTTCAACATTCTTCTCCAGCACCACAATTCAAATGCATCGATTCTTCTTCAGTCAGTGTCCAACTTTCACATGTATCTGAGGCGATTTATTCAGTGATCTTCTTTATTCAGTGTCCAACTTTCACAAATCATTTTATTGGGGCTCATACAACTCTTATCACAATCCATACATCAATTGAAGAACAGATGATAGGATAAATTAAGTACTTTGGATTTATAATAATAAGTAATAATGCATTCCAGTTCCTCTTCACTCAGAATATGCCTTACATCATTCCTATAGATTTTATTCCCTAAGTTTTTTATGTGATTTTTTAGACTTACCAAATTTATTATATATAATAAATAATATCCAACCCTTTACCTGGGGTAAGGCCAGTTATGTGATAAGCTGAATCTAATTTATTTCCCAATAGTAACCCTGTAGTTTGTATTCATACATTTGTTCAATTTATTTGTAATCAATATTGATTTTAATCAAAATGCATTGTCCAGGTATGTACAAGGAGGCTTCACAAAATTCATGGAAAATGGAATGAAAAGATAATGGGATTTCCCACCAAACATTTTTAAGTGTGCTCATATATCCAACCAGCCACTTACTACCATCATTGGAATGTATCACAGAAATATATATTTTAAATGTTACAAATAGAATCCTACAGTTATTAAGCTATTGGTGAAAAAAAGGCCTGTAAGATATTAGAGCTAAGCAGAAGATTTCAATATTGGGCCCAAGAAACCACAGTAAAATACGATATACTCCTTAGAGACCTAGCATTAGAAAACCAAAATAAAAGGACAGTCTTTTCTCAAGATGAAAAAAATCTGGGGGAAAAAGCCCAAGCTTTGTGTTTCAGTACTGAAGGAGTCTGTGTATTTATAAAACAGACCAACAGAAACAACTCTATCTATGATCCAGGAAATAGCTTAAGAAGATAAAAGAGATGAAGTGACTCCCTGTACCAAAACAAATTATCCCACATTTAGCTCTTTTGGAAGGTAGCAAGCATATCATCAATAACACTGATAAATAAAAATCCATTAAAATTATACTGAAGGCATCAGAAAACAAAATAAAACAAAAGAATTTTCTAGGTTTCAACCATCCCCAACTGAGATACTGTAACAATGCTGGAAATGTTTATTGATATTTCTAAGCATTTGAAAATTTAAATTGTTTTTATATTATATTATTTTGTAAGCATCTTTATTTGAAAACATGATTATTATTTAACTAGTGGGCATTTTTTCCAAGAATACTTTTAATTTGCAGGGCTATCGCTCTCCCTTTCTCCTCCTTCTTTTTTTTTTACTCTAAAGTAGTAACATTTAATGAAAGCTTCAATTTCAGATTTTATTAAGGTTTGAATCGTTTATGTGGAGAGGTCAAAGAATCCTGATTTCTCCAGGCAATAAATTATTCCTTACTACATACTATTTTAGTCTCTGTTTTATCTGATGTTTTAAAATAAGCATGTTAAACTTTGAAAATATTATTTGGAAGTACTCAGGTCCATAAATATGTTGTTTAGTCTCACTCTATCTTGTTCTACATCAATTCTGATACCCTAGTTGTTTTGTAGCATTCAGTATGCCTTTTCACCTGCATCACATTATCATATTTTGGAGTTTATGGGGATTACATGCCACCTAACTTTGTTATACACATTTTCCTTAGAGTTGATCTTGTGATTTTCGTTGATTTTCGTAGGAAAATTTGTCAACATTTAAAAACTATCCTATGGTTCCTATCCACAGAATCACCTGGTTTTTAGTATTTTGATGTGATTGAATTTTAGCATATTGGCTTTGGCTCCTGAAAATTTTACTACAATTTGCAGATAATAAGATTATATGCATGATTATGCATGCAAAGCAATTTATAGAATATGCTTATAAAGTGAAATAACTGACATATACAATCAATAATGTATACATTTATTGAATTCTGTATGCATTAATAAATTAATTTTCCTTCTGGCCAATTTCCCTAGATAATTACTGTTTCCAATATTCCATGCTCAGGGATGGATGCCTTTGTCCATGTTATTCCATTTGACCTGGAGGCGCTTCTCTTTTTACTCTACTTAGGAAATTCTCAGACTTAAGATATAGAGGCCATATTATCTCCTCTTTGCAACTTAGTTTCATGTTCATCATACATCTCATAATTATATAATTGATTCTTTGGTATACTGAAATTATCTCTGTGACAAGCGTTGATCTTTATATCTCCAGCATCTAAAAGTACAAGTTCTGTACACAACAAATATTTATTGGATTGCATTAAAATGTCATTGATGTTCATTTGGATCGAATAGTTATTTTAACTCCTACTTTGGATCTGTCTCCCCCTGCCTTGGCTTACTGTTATAGAGCATTATGATTTAAAGCCAAAGTTATCCTCTTCCTTTTCCCTGAAATTTTTCTCATCAATTCTCCTGATTTTTTAGACAGTGGATAGTCATTATTCATATTATGATATATATGAAAATATTTTGCATGTCTTTTATGTTTATAATTTTTAATTATCAAATAAAAATTCTACTGGATTAATAAATTACCTTTGTCTTGAACAAGGCATGTCATGTTATTCAAAAATAAAAATCTATTGCCCAAATGCCTCTCAGAAGCAAGCATGATGAGACTTCATCTCATGTACCTTGGACATGTGATAAAAACAAGTCCTGGGCAAGGGCACCATAAAGTAGAGAGTACAAAAGAGGAAGGGTGATAGATGGACACGGTGGCTGCCACACTGTGGAGCTCACATAGGACATCCACTGGGAGGGTGGCACCTAGCCTGGCCATGTTCCCCACTAAGAGCTGGAATGAGTTCTTATTTAGCCGTACATTTAGTGCAAGAAAAGTCTGGAAGCCTTTTCAGTGACTTAAAAGCTGCCCGGGAGGTGATTTTGATGATGCCTTAGGCAGTGAGAATGGGTTGGTTCCATTGTTTTTAAAATGAAGGCAACTTTACATACCACAAAAGCAGGGCCATCAAGATAGCAGCACCCTTCTCAAAGATGGAAGTGCACCTCAGAAAGATGGAGACCAATGAAAGAGTGTGCTTACCCTGCCTATAACCCAAGAGCCCGCACCATTCTTCTGAAAGTGCTCACTGTGGCTCTTCTCAGTCTTCCATTCCGAGGCTTGGGCACGCGCACTTTCTGTTCCACTCACCATGATGAATCATTCCAATAATGAAACCTCCAATCTGCTCCTGTTTCTCTTCATTGGCCACCACAGAACCCAGTAAAGGGCATGTAGGATTTGTCCACAAGTCAAATATTTGTAACCCCAGGGACTGCATATATATGAGTATACTCAGACAAGGCATAATCAAACTCACTGCCATTGAGTCAGTTCTGACTCACGGGGACCCTGTATGACCGAGTAGAACTGTCCCTGTGGGTTTCCAACCAAAACTTAGACAATTTTTTTACCACAGTAATTTTCCCAGGATGTCTAGTTATTCAGTTTGAGGAAAATGAAAAATTATATTTTAATATTAGTATACCCCATGCAATATTGGAGATACATTTATACTAAGAACAACAAAAATCCATTGTTTATCTGAAATTCAAAATTAAGCAGGCATTCTTCACTTCCAGTTTTTAAATCCGGCAGTTCCACATGTGCCCCTTCAAGTCAATTGTATCCTATGCTACAAACCCAAGAAAATCCTGACATGCTTTTGTTGCTTATTGTGTATTATTAGCATTGTCTCATTTAGAGTCATTAAAACAGATCCTTTTAATATGTGGCCTTTGCATTCCATTTCTTTCACTCAGCATAGTATTTTTGGAATTCTTCCATGTTGTTGTGTGTACTAGTAATTCATTTCTATTTATCACTGAATAGTATTTAATTATATGGATATACCATAATTAAAATATTCAGCTGTTGATGAACATTAGGACTTTTTCCAGTTATTACAAAGGGAGATGCAATGAATATTCATGAGCCAACTATTTGAATAGACATGCTTCTATTATCTTGGGTAATTATCTTAAAGTAGAAATGCAATTTTATTATATGCACGTGTTTAAATTTATAAGAAGATTCAGAACTGTTTTTTATTGTCATACATTTCTATAAGCAATGTATGAGAATTCTAATCGAGCCGCATCAGTACCAACAATTGATATAAACTCTCTTTTTTTAACTTTAAGAAATTTCATAGCTGTATAGTGTTACCACTTATGGTTTAAATTTGGATTTTCTTTGTCACTATTTGGTGGTATGTCTGTGTGTGTGTGTTGTGGGGTAATCTTTGGAAGAATAGGTACTTTTTATTTTTAAAAAACTCTACTCATCCTCTTTTTAATAGTTTTATTTTTTGAGTCTCATGTAAAAATGCTGTGCTTATCTCAAGATTGTGAAGACTTCCTTACTTCTATGTAGCTTATTTTGTTAATTCTGTTAATATCTGATCTAGTTTGGGTTAATTTTGTTCTATGGCATGAGATAAGTGTCAGATCTCATTTTCTCCCTCAGAGATAGAGCATCTTGATAAAACTTTTGAGAAGGAGGGTAGGAAACATAGTGTGTGCCAATGGTATTGAAGCACACTATCAAGTCCAGGAGGCAAGCAACTCAATAGCTTTATCTTAATTAATTCTGAGTTTTTTTTGGCATAAGAATTTCCAGGGATAAAGTAATATTAAGTATTCTTAATTATGTTATTTGACAATACCTTCAATCACCTTCAACCTAGCTATAAATGAACATGATCTTGAGTTTCTTTTCATCTTACTACATTGAAATACAAAAGTCCTTAACCTCACCTACTCCCTGCCCCTCCTCCCCAACCCAATACACATACAGCCTAATCTTTCGACTGGGGTTCCAACTTCCTCCCTCCACTCTGTAATTCACATTCAATACAGCAGATAAAAATTGCTTTTAAAATGCAATCTACCCAAAGGATGTCACCTCCTCCCATTGGCTTCTAATGATTTCTCATCTTGTTTCAGAGGAAAAACAAGAAAAATAAAAAAGCAGTTTAAAAACTAAAACCATGTACCAGCTTAAAAAGCCTTACTAGCATCTATTATTTCTGCTGTTGTCCTGAACCCCAAATAAACTCACTGCAATAGACTCAGTTCCAACTTATAACAACACTATATGACAGAATAAAACTGCCCACAGTGGGTTTCCAGGGATGTGAATTTTTATGGGAGCAGAAAGCTTCATCTTTCTCCCTAAGAAGAAGCTGTTGGGTTCAAGCTGCCAGCCTTGCAGTTAGCAGTTCAACATGTAACCCACTACACCACCTCTTGCTGCCATCGACTCAATGCTCACTCAGTAACCTCTGTGGGTTTCCAAGACTGCAACTGTTTATGGGAATAGAAAGCCCAGTCTTTCTACGGTGGAGCTGCTGTTGGTTTTGAGCTGCCAAACATACAGATCGCAGCCCAATGTAACCACTACGCCACCAGGGCTCCCAGACTCACCTGGCCTTCTTCACTCAAACCTCTTCTACATCGTCAAATTGCTGTCCTTTCATGGCCCTCCACATTCACAGAAACAAAAAGATGTCACATGGAGAGGGGTCAGGTGTGTAACAGGAGTGGGTCCAGAGAGGCATACTGATTTTGCCGTAGACTGGCACACTAAGATGGCTGCATGAGTAAGTGCTTTGTCATGGTGGAAAAGCCAGTTCCCGTCTGCCACAAATCAGGCTTATTTTGTAACACACTTTCATGCAATCTTTTCAGAACCTCTAAATAGAAAGCTTGATTAACAGTCTGACCTGGTGGACCAAACTCCAAATGCACTATGAGTCCACAATTTCTTCCATTCAGGAAATTGATGGATGTCCAGAATGAGGTTTGACATCAATCAACATTTCACCTTTTTTGAAATGAGAAAACCACCCATACACTTGAGTTTTTTTTCCTATAGTGCTGTTCTTGTAAGCTGTGTTCAACATCACAACAGTTTCTGCAGCATTTTTCACAAGCAGGAAACAAAATTTCACTGCCTCACACTGTTCTCTTAAATTGGCCATCACAGAAAATGAGGTTTGCACAAAACTGCTTTTACAAAAAAATTCACTGTGACCAGAGAGAATCTTCCTAGGAGATGCCACTGGGTGCACTAACTCAGGGTGAGATATTTGATGCTCACCTAGTGATAAAACTGCCTACTACAAAATCTCCGCCCAGTGGAGCCTTTTCCCAGGTTTATTTTTTTGGGTGTGTGTGTATCCCCTCACATACTGTGTTTAGTTTGTACTCCTAAAACCAGAGTACAAAATGCCAATAGATATTTATTTAATACTTGGTACTGCTAGATGATACTAAACAAATAAGGAAGAAAACAAAGTTTCTACCATTGATCAAGTCCAGGGGGGGTAGTATAAAAATAGATAATTCTTTCCTGGCTTCATATAATATTTTTGTTTCCTTTTCTATACCATTTTAGAAAATTACAAATTAAATTCTGAAAAATGTTTCTGGCATTTATAGGAGCAAAACCAAGACTTTACATCTTGGTTCTAATGCTGTGCAACCCTTGGCTAAAAATTGAACCCCACTGACTTTTAGATTCTTCATTATCAAAACAATGCTAACAGTAGTAACCCATTACCTAGGATAAGGAGCCCTGGTGGCATGGTGGGTGATAAGTTGAGCTGCTAGCCAAAGGTCAGTGGTTCAAACCCACCAGTTGCTCCTTGGGGGAATGATGACATTGTCTGCCCTTATAATTATTTAAAGTCTCAGAAACCTAAAGAAAAGTCTGCTTTGCCCTATAGAGTTGCTATGAATCTGAATCAACTACATGGCAGTGGGTTTTACTACTAACTGTTGCTGGGAACTAAATAGGATACTGTGTTTAAAGTACCTTCTGCATGGTGGTCATTCAATACATATTGGATTTATTATCATCAGCAGCCTTTTTATTAATTGATCATTTATTTCCTAAGTCATTCAAAATACTTTGTAAAGGGCTACTCCAGCATCAGTATAACTTCCAATAAAACTTAACAAGCATGGTAGAGAGAAAGGCATACAAATGCCAATAAGTAAAAAATCAGACACAAAACAACTAGGTAGCTTGTGAAAGAAAAGGTGATCCAGTTAGCATGGATCCAGGTTCACTGGTATATCAATCAACATTTCCTAAGTCAAAATCTCTACGGTGCAGGATTAATATTTTTTTTATCTCTCTGCTACCACAAATTGCCTGTGGAAATGTGTCTCCAGGCAAGTTAATATCTGACTCTTTACAGGAGTTATATTTGATTTGGCATCCTGAGGAGATCTGGTTTCCAAATTAGATCTTCTCTCTTATTTTAGGCTGCTTAAAAGGTTAAAAATCAAATTAAAACTCGTTTGATTAATTTAGGTTGGCTTCAGTAGTCATATGTGTATTAGAGTGAACAAGGGCAATCGTATTAGAACTATTTATAATTCCAGGCCATTGCATGACAGAATGAAGACAAGATCTAATGTAATCTACCTCAATTTGGAGAAATCAAAACGCCAACCTTGTTTTTTGTTCAAAGTCCTGAGAAATTGTAACAAAGAACAAAATACACCCCCCTCCAAAAAAAAAAAAACAACCATTCATTTGAAAATATAGCTTAGTCTGTAAGAATGTTGAGGGTTTTTAATTCTTAATTCTTAAATTTACCAGACACTTACTTTTGTTACCCTTAATTGTTAGACTAAAATGACACTCCAGGAAGAATAACCCGGGATTCAAAAGGATTAACCGTCTCTGGTGATAACTGTCACAGATGTTTCAGACTAAAGGTTAAGGGTATGAATCTGTCCTTACAGAATAATAAGTGAGTCTACGTGGCATGACAGAAGAATAATAGATCTGAAATAAAAACCTGAATCTAAACCTTTATTCAGTGAGCCTTCAAGCAAATTAGTTCACCATTCCAAGTTTTACTTTCCCTATTGGAATAGTAGGTTTAAAACCACTTTCGTGGTTTGGATCATAAATTAAAATGCCTAGTAATTGCCTAGTAAATTGTGCACAGGTTATTTCCATTTCTGTTGCTTTCAATGAAATGTGACTATGAAGCATCCACTGGCACCATCGCCACACTGCCTAGGAGAACCCATTATAACCATGTACCGAAGACGGAGTGTCACTCCAGCCACTAAGGATTAAGAAAGTATAACAGCGGAGGAACGAATGCCTTTCAATCATACCTTAAAAATGATCCTTGGCCTCTAAACCGCACAGTCCCTTAAATATGTCCAGCTATTATTTGTAAAGTACATACTGTTGATAGAGTTTTGGTTTTTATATGAGGGATAAATGTGGAGTCTACTTTGGGCACTGGAGAAGATTTATACGAAAGATGTGTTCCATAAAACAATGATGCTTCTCATTAAAAGCCATGTTGTCAGGTCATGCTACCCTCCCAGCACAACCGTCACTAACTCAGCTGATATTTACACATCCAGGTAAAAGTTCCCTTGCCAAGTAATGACAAGTGAGTGCTAATGCACCTAGGTAATGGAGATAAATTCTAGGACTAGACATCCTAGGACTATCTAAAAGAGCACGTGAGAGGACTATTTATGAGTGAACAGTGATTGAGGTGTCGGGAGAAGCATGTAGTGTCTAAATGGAAGAGTCTCTTCTTGCACAGAGTGAGAGTAGAAATACATGAAGAGGACACTTATGGGACATACAGGAGGCCTGGGGCATAACTAGAAGGAAGATAGGGTCGACTTCCTCAGACTCACATTTACCACAGCCATAAAGCAAGTGCCTGCATTGAATATTCAGCACAAGAATGCCAAAAGGAATACAAACTGTACTGGTAACATTATTTTTAATTGGATGTTAATTTATATCTCAATCTGCCATTCTGTAATCACATTTGCTCCTATTTATTGTGTATGGTAGATTTTTTTAAAATTATTTTCCTCCAAAATATTTATTGTGTAAAATTCTATGCTTGTATCATGGAAACACAATTGAGGAATTCTACCCTGTTCTATGCCAGAAACAAAAACGAAACGGAACAAAATCTACTTTTTAATATGGAAATCCCGTGTGTCACAGAATATTTAAACTCAACTATTACCCTATAGAAAAGTAGTTAGACCTGCAGAAGAAAGGCCTGGCAATGTGCTGCTGGAAAACTACACACAACCAACCGAAGGGACAGCTCTTCTCCGCAATAGATGTGCTTGCACCAAATCAGAATCTGCTTCATAGCAATGATGGAGTTCTGTGTGTAGGGGGCTATCTTTTCACTATAGCCTACCCCAGTCTTCCCACTTATCTGTCAGTTTGTCCTGACTCATGGTAAAACTGCCCCTGCGAGTTTCCAAAACCATAACTCTTTCTGGGAGTAGAAAGGCCCATCTTTCTCCAGCAGGGTTGTTAGTGGTTTCCGACTGCTGACTTTCTGGATTGCAACCCAACTCGTAACCACTGCCCCACCAGTGCTCCAGACATTAAATTGACCACATCTATGAAAAGAGACAATAGAGTACCTCAGTATCAGTAGTGAAATTGAGTCCAAGACCCAATTGTAGAACAGCCCATACATTGCTCATATGTAAATTCTTAATTAAGAAAATTAAGACAAGTCCAGGAGAACCCAACTATAACCTTGAGTATATCCCATCTGAGTTTCGTGAATATCTCAAGAACAGATTTAAGGCATTGAACAGTAAGATTGAAGACCCAATGAGCTGTAGTCGGACATCAAGACCATCATTCATGAAGGCAGAAAAAGTTCATTAAAAAGACAGGAAGGAAAGAAAAGTTCAAAGTGGATATCAGAAGAGACTCTGAAGCTTCCTCTTATTCATAGAGTAGCTAAGATAAATGGAAAGAAGCCGGAAGTCAAAGAGCTGAACAGAGCATTTCAATGGCAAGATGAAGAAGACAAAGTAAAATATTGTAATGAAATGTGAAAAGACCTAGAGTTAGAAAATTAAAAACAAAGAATACACTCAGCATATCAAGCCCCCATAAAAAGTCAATTCTAGTTGTAATATTGATTCAGTGGGCAAGATATTGAATCATGAAAGAAGAGTCAAAAGAATGGATACAGAGTCACTATACCAAAAAGAACCAATTGAATCCAATCATTCAGAGAGGAAGCATAGAAGCAAAAATCAATGATAGTAAAGGTAGAAATCCAAGTTCACTGAAGGCATAGTGAAAAGAATTGATAACTCCAAGAATTGATGGAACACCAATCGAAATGTTACAATAGCCAATGAATCATGGAAAGCACTCATGTTTACGTAGGAAATTTGGGAGGTAGCTCCCTGGCAGCTCCATTGAAAGAGATCCATACTTGTACCCATTTAAAATAAAGATAACCAAACAGAATGTTCAAATTCTAGAAAAATATCACAAATATCACATGCAAGTAAAATTTTGCTGCAGATTACCCAACAATGGTTACAGGAGTACAAGGAGCTGCCCAAAGTTCAGACTGGATTCAGAAGAGACCATGAAACAGGGGTTATCACTACCAATATTAGATGGGTCTTGGCTGAAACCAGAGATATGTTAACTTGTGTTTCCTTACTATGAAAAGACATTTGATTGTGTGGATCATAACAAACTATGGATCATTTTGAGAAGAATGGGAATGCTAGAACACTTAATTGTACTCATGCAGAACCTGTATATGGATCAAGAGGCAGTTATTCAAACAGAACCAGGGAGTACTGTATGGTTTACAATCAGGAAAGGTGTGCATCAGGATTGTACAATTTGGTGATTTAGTGTTTTCTTGTTAAATAAACACAGTAGTTCAGGGATTCATATTGTATGTGTGTATGTGAATCATATTTTTAACTCAATTATTTTTCAGTTCTCATTTCCCTTTACATCCGTCACATTTTCTTTTTAGTCTATGTATTTTCATGATAAATTTGAGCCAGTTCACTTTCCAAATCTGATTTATAAGTTGACTTATCTGTGCAATGGCAAAATGTCTTTCAGGTAATTTATACTTTAGACTCAAACATTAGCGATAAGAAAGAATAGCACAATGAACTATTTATTTAGACGAAAATCTTATATTCTGCAAGTATGTGCCTTTTGTTTCACAATTGAATAGTAACGATTTAAAATCTTGAGAAGGGGAGTGTTTTGTCTTGAGAAGGGGAGTGTTTTGTCATTAACGACTCAAATGGTTTGTGCTGTGAATCCAGAGGAGGGAACATGCCAAGAAGGCAAGGGTTTTATTTTCAGTTATCACTCTCTGAAGTGACAAATTAGTGTCTCAATTTGCATAGGTTTTTACAAAAAGAATGAAGTTGTGGCTTCCATAATTATGGTAGCATGGCTTCTGGGTCCATATGACTAATGTGCAGGTACTGAATTGATATTCTAAGATTGGTTCTGCAGACACATACCGTGAAAAAAATCTCTCCAGAGATTAAGAGTAAAGGGTGTTGGTTTGTTTTTATGACCCTTCATTTCAAACTCCAATGCACTTTTTGCTGCTTCTTCCACTTGGTATTTCAGCTGGTCATTTTTATGGTCAATAAATTCACCTATAACATTTGATATCTTGTTATATCAACTAATGCTTCCTTCAAAGTTAATTTTATTAATATTATCTGTAACTTTAAATATCTCTCCAAGATGGGTTTGTAAGTTTGGATAAAGTATCAAGTTTTTCAAACTCCATTGTTCTTCTATTAGAAAGTATGCAGGATCAAATAGCTTTTCCCTAATTCTAAGGCTATAAGGCAAACTTAAGACACCATCATCTCTCAGGTAGACTAAAATATGGTTCCTAACAGGTTCTCTGGTCCACCTTTATACTATTACCAGTACCCATACCCCAACACACACACACCAGGTGATTCTTCTATAATTTCAGCACAACTG
>NW_022103907.1:15191615-15200862 GCF_000313985.2 Echinops telfairi | reverse complement strand
ATGTGTTTTGTTGTTGTTGTTTATTTTTAACATCAAAGCCACCTAGTACAGGTCAGTTCAAATGGAACTTCAAAGTAGGTAATATCAGTCTTCCTTTCGTGGTAAGTGCCTTCGCATCTATTTTTTTCTCTTTAGACCTCTGCTCTTACACGGTCTCCTGACTTCCCAGTGCAGTTTTCTTGAAGCTTAGCAAGATGGACAGAAAGACATTTGTATGCTTAGTTGACCTGCCTGTGGTACCAAGGAATCTATAAGTGATGAAACTATTATTCATCAATCCTAGCATGTCTCTTCCTCCACTGGATTCACCTTCTTGTATGTCCATTATGTTTGGATAAATTAAATAAAATTAATTTATTTTATATTTAACAGTTAGACTTATTATTAAATGTAAACAGATCATTTAAAAATACTGTTCTGCTTTGACAAGAATTTTGAACAGCCAATACTTTTCATTCAAAATCAAGACTATTATTTTACCTTTATATTTCTGATTACTTCTTCACCTTTTATTTAGTTGTCAATATAACCCCCATTATCTGTGATGATTCTTCACTGATACCAGGACATTAATTTTTATTATCAAAGGTGAGTTTCCCTTCAAAATGTTATTCACTTCAAAGCTACTACAACTGTGTTTTGTTAACTCCTGGTAGTTTCTTGAGAAACATGAATGCGAGTATTGGGCATTTCAATGAATCTTTAAACTTTTTCTTGAAATATAAGCTGAATATGTTAAATTAGCCTCTTCAAAGTTAATATAAGTCATAAAGTATAAGTAGAAAGGCTTCACTATTTATTGGGGAAATTACACGATATTCTAAGATCTTAAAAACAAAACAAAACAAAAAACTAGTAATGACAGTGGAAAAGAAATTCTCTTTCAGTGATTTTACATTTTTATCCTGTAAGTCAAACAGTGGAGATCCAATAAAAAGTGGTACAATTCAATGGTGCTTTTAGAAGAATAATCAAGGAAGAGCAGTCCATAGTTGGTGAAGAGGTTAGTGCTCATAGGCTCGCTGCTCACTGGAAAGTTGGAGGGTTGAGTTGATCCAGAGGTGCCCTGCAAGAAATGTCTGGTGATCTCTTTCTAAAACCCAGCCATCGAAAATCCTGCCGAGTAGAACGCTGCTCTGACAGAGAGGGATCATTGTGGGTCAGAATTGACTGCACAGCAACTGGCTTTGCTTGTTTGTCTGTTCGTTTTCATTTTTGTGTTAAGTATGGAGGAAGAGAAACCAGCTCACCATGATTATAGCACCTTTGACAAGAGATGATGAAAGCTTTAAGGACTACGATGGATTCCATGTCGGGGAGGCACATTATAGAGGAGCCGAGTAAGGAGGAACAGAATGCATCCATATTTGGGCAGGATGAACCTAGTAAATTCAATATCATACTGTTTTCAGATAAGATGAAGACCCCAGCTATGGAAGTCCCAGCTTTTTGCCTCTGAGGGAATAACTGTTTAAAGGAGTTAGGATATGTTGACTTTAATGGCGATGTTTATATAAGATTTTCATAAATATTTAATATAATTGACAAATTCATAAATGCAAGCTAAGAGGAATAAAAAATGACACGTATATGAAACTACCATTCTACTTAAAATTACAATATTACTCATACATGTTTTTCACCTTCTTTCTGTCTGATGAATCACTTTTTGGAATTTCTGTTTTATATAGAAGGCTTTGAAAGCTTTAGCTAAGCTTTTCTCAACCTCAATTAGATGTTAAGCTAGAGCAAAGCTCTTTGAATTTTTCACACTCAATCTCATTTACACCAATCCTGTCAATCATATGTGTTCTATCTCTGAAATTGCACTAAGGTCTGAAAGTAAAGCAAAATGAAACATTATCATCCACAACAATAAAAACAGCACAATCAATTGAATGATATTAATTGTAAATATCTCAAAATGGCATAAACGACAAGGAGAAACTATTGTAATCATTGATCAAATATAAAGTCCAAAACATACCCTAGTTATCCCTGTAACTTCACATCTTCATCACCACCTTAAGCCAAACCTCTGTGGTTTCTCCACAACATAAAATAACCTCAAACTATTTGTAAGACAGGAATTAAAAATTAATAAATAAAACATGATGTATTGGATGAATTAATAATGAGATCCCTAGTATAGAAAACTCCCATAATATTATATACATTTATATGCCTAAAATTATACCTTATAATTAGAGAAGGAAGAGGCTGCTTCTTGTTAGTTTTGAGTAGAAAGAATAAGAAAAAAAATAGATAAGTTCCTTCACAATCCATTTCCTTGGATTGTGTTCAATCATATATCATTAAAATATTTATAGTTAGGGAATAATTGAACTATTCAAGGGGGCCATTATACATTAAATAAAGGATTTAATCATGTGGTAGTTAGGTTTTCTGTGTCATCGTGGATCCCATAGGACAAATGGGTGGAGTTTGACCTGTCAAACAGGTTGCAGCTTGATTGGAGGGCAGTTGAGAAAAATGATTTTGCAACACTGGCCTCCTTTGCTCTACCCGGAGGCTGGTCGCACACTTTCTTTCTGTTTCACGTCTTTGTTGCTGAGACCCTTTGAGCCAAGCTCAGACCCATGAGAGTCCTGGAGATGCTTCCACTGCCACTGGATCCACAAGACTTTACAACCACTGACCTGTGATCTTCCTGCATTTTGCATCATTGCATGTGCTGCATGAGTCTAAAGAGGGGTTTATGGACTGGTATCAGACATATGGGCTAATGGACTTGATCTGGACTGGTCTGAGATGTTTTCTTAAAATACAATTATTCATTGATCTAAAGCTCTTTCTCATACATATATGAGTGTCCCTGGATTTATATCTTTAGTCAACTCAGCCTAACACAATCTTACTTTCTTGGTCCAGAAAAGTTAGGAGGCCTGGTACTCTGCTCCTGCCAGGGGTTTGGATTACATGGGCAAATCTAGGACTGTAGCCTTGAAAGCTTTCAGAGGGAAAATACTTGAAATGGAACTGTCCTCACTGCTATTGCCAGGTCTTTTGCAATAGTGGACAGGGGATGAGTGGGCACACTGAAGCTCCTGAAAGGGCCATGCTGAGCAGTAGAAGGCCAAGCAAGAAGGGAGGAACATCTTGGATACGGAAACTGACAGCACACAATTACCAGCTGTGTCGACTCTTTGGGGACAACATATCTGAAGTGTAGCCCAGAAATATACTTTAACAGCTCTTCACACGCTTCTTAGGAAAGTTATGAACTTTTTGAAAATTGTTCATAATAAATTCACTCATTCACATTGTATGACTTCTTCCTCATCCTAGCTAGCCCCTGCACTCCAGAGAGACCATCATGGAATATGCATCATGCATGCGTTTGTAAGAAAACAGAGGCTCTAAATAGACAAGTCAGTGAAACCATGGAACTAGACCTGAAGAGTGATAAAAATGGGCCCTTTGATAGAAGTGAAAATGGCTCGACTTCATCTCACATGTTTAGAGCAGGTGAGCAGGAGGACCAGTACCTGGAAGAGGACCCCGGCTTTAGTAAGTAAAGGATGTGATGCGCCAAAGGAGGAGGAGCCTCAATGCAGGGAGTGTGTCAGCAGTGAATGCAACACAAGGCTCCGACACTGGACCAATTGTGAGGATGGCTTGCAATCCTTTTTTGTTCTATTGCACATGCGGTCGCTATGAGTTAGGACTGACTCAACAGTGTATAACAATGAAAGCCCTGTCTAAGTACATTTGAAAGAACTACTAAACTTGACAGGTGGTTTCACTCAGAAACCTCTAGGGACAGCGAGCAGGAAAAGTTTTTTGTGTGTTTGAGAGTGGGGGAGGGGTGGGATGGTGATACAGTTGTGGGGATGGGAGCAGACACACATGGTACAAGACCAGTGCTTGTGTGTTGGTAGAAAAGGGAAGAGGGCCAACTTCTTAGTGAGGGTTAGGACCAACAATACTTTCAACGACCCTAAGTGGGGAACATGCCTGGTAATTTGTGCCTAATAAACCACCTCATTCTGAGTTTCTGCACAACCCCTGAGGACCCAGGCCATGTGACATTGCATCCTGGGACGTTGAATCCTGGATCTTCAAGGCACACAACACACTCCAAAGGCCATACCAGGATGCCATACTCTGTGGATTTAAGCCTGACACCAGAAGGCCATACCACCTCCTGACTTGACTTTCCCATCAATATCTCTCATACACTGACAGAAACGTCTGCCAGTCTGGGAGGGTCTCGTGATACCATTGCCTGGCAGCCACTAAGCAGCCATCCTCCTAAGCCCCCAATCTGATCCCAGTTGATGTGAGGACCCCTCTGCCAAAGTGACCTCAAGACACACACTTAGAGAGGAGGATGAATGGTTCATGGTCACTAGTCAAGCTCTCTGTACTGAGAGCTGACCCCCCTGGCCAGCAGCCTGGATGATCTGAAAGCCTGAGCCTGCTCCCATCCTGCTTCTCGTCTCCACAGCAGTGGATTCATACAGTCTTGTCCTTTTGTGATTGACTAACTTCATTTAGCATAATGGTTTCCAGATCCCTCCATGTCATGAGGTGTTTCATAGTTTCATTGCTGTCTTTTAGTGTAGCATTCCACTGTATTTATGTACCGAAGGTTGTTTATCCATTTTTCTTCTAATGGATGTTAGGGCTGTTTCTGCCTTCTTGGCATTGTGCTGCAATGAACATGAGAGAACACAGGTCTGTCTGTAATCTCTCTCTTATGCCTTTGGGGCATATGCCCACCGATGGTGTTGCTGGATCATATGGTATTTCTATTACCAGCTGGTTTAAGAATCGCACATCACTTTCCACAGGGGTTGTACGTGTTTAGAGACCCACCACCAGTGTATAAGAATTCCAGTCTCTCCAAGCCTCACTAGCACTTGTTCTCTGTTTTAATAAGTTGGCTTGTGGTTGTGAGTGTTAGATGGTATCTCGCTGTTTTATTTGTATTTACTAGATGGCTAGTGGATGAGAGCATTTCTTCATGTGCTTGTTAGCCCCTTATAATCCTTTGTAAGTTGTTTATTCTTGTCTTTTGTCCACTTTTTAAGAGGGTTACTATTTTTCTTGTTGTAGTCTTTCAGTGTTCTATAGATTTTAGTAATTATCTTTTGTCTGTTATATCCTTTTCCCCACTGATCATCTACCGAGCACAAGGCCTGTCTCCACTTACTGGTCCCTCCTGATACAATACCCAAAGTACATGAGATGAAGCCTCATGATCCTTGATTCTAAAGAAATAATTAACCCAAGACAGATTTGTTCTTTTTTCCTGAAAGTTCATGGTATATTCAATATTTTTGGCACCAGTATAATTCAAAGGCATCGGTTTTTCTTACTCATTATTCACTTTTCACCTGCTTATTGGACAATGAAAAATACCAACTTGGGTCAGGTTCACCCTAGTGTTCAGACTAACACCTTTACATGTTTGTTTGTATGTTTTGTTTTGGATAGCAGATTGCTTCATGTGAATGCATTGTTTGACTTCTCGACTGCTGTTTGCATGCAGTTGTCCATGGATCCCAGAAAAATGAAATCCTTCCTGATTCTCTCTTTCTCTCTTTTTTTTTCCATGATGTTACTTAATAATCCAGTTGTGAAGATCTTTGTTTCCTCTGTGTTCAGGTGTAATCCAAACTGAATGCAGTGGTCTTAAATTGTCAACAGTAAGTGCTTCAACTCCTTCTCATTTCCAGCAAGCATGGTTGTGTCATCTGTATACTGCAGGTTTTTAATGGCACTCTGTTCTTTATATAAGCCAACGTCTTCAATCATTTGTTCAGTGTACAGTTCTTTAAGTTTCATAAAAGGGCACAGTCCTAGGACAAACATTTTGGCAAGTAAACTCTGTATGTACTTTCTAGATGGTTGTGACTGATGACTACAAGAGCAATAACTTACTAAGTATTTGCTGTATACTTGGCTTCATGCTTGA
The DNA here is from genome assembly GCF_000313985.2 of Echinops telfairi. Taxonomy (NCBI): domain Eukaryota; kingdom Metazoa; phylum Chordata; class Mammalia; order Afrosoricida; family Tenrecidae; genus Echinops; species Echinops telfairi. Next base: position 15,194,918 of record NW_022103907.1, on the reverse strand, counting down.
TTTCATGTTATCCTTCCAATAATCATTTAGAAAGTATTTTTCTTTCTAATATGGAGATTAGAATAGCAATTTATATAATACAGTGGTTCTCAACCTTCCTAATGCCTTGACCCTTTAATACAGTTCCTAATGTTGTGGTAACCCCCCAACCATAAAATTATTTTTGTTGCTACTTCCTAACTGTAATTTTGCTACTGTGATGAATCATGCGACCCCTATGAAAAGGTCGTTAGATACCCCAAGGGGTTGCAACCCACAGGTTGAGAACCGCTGATATGTTATGGTTCAACACAGGTTCACACCCCTAATGGGTATATCTGAACTTACAAGTCAGAGTTGAAAGAATTTGCCTATATCATTTTCATGAAACCACACTAGTTACCAATAAGGGATCAGAACACATAAGGCCTTGGTTCATGTATTTATCATGTGGGGCATAGATTAAATTATTATATCATGTAATCAGGAATAATAGTGAGATTTATGTGTGATTTTATTGAGATATATTGGTACAAAATAAATTCAGGAATCTGTGAATGGTTATGATTGTCATTTTTAAATAAATTAGAACGTTGATTTACTAAGAGGTGACTTAAGATTATATAAATTCCCCATAATAATTGTAAATAATGAATTTCATAATAAAAACTCCTTGAAAAAATATGGAATAGATTATATAGCATCTTTTTTTTTGTAGGAAAGAGCTTTATATAAAGAGGAATTGTGCATTAAGAAAACATCCCAGCCCAGTCCAGGTCAAGTCCATAAGTCCAATATTAGCCAATATGTCCAATATTAGTCCATAAATTCTTCTTTAGACTCATGCAGCCATGCGGTAATGCCAAATGCAGGAAGACCACAGGCCAGTGGATGGAAAGTCTTGTGGATCCAGTGGTGGCCGAAGCATCTCAGTGCTGGCAGGGGCCTCCACATGACTCCTCCAGCTCCCAGGGCTCTGGCTGCATCAGTGTAGCTCCATCAGGCTTGTCATCAGTAATGTCTCACAGGGAGTGAGCATGTGTCGCACCTCCAGTGAACTATTTATCTCCCTAGCACCTCCCACTGAGGTCATCAAGCTGCGACCTGATTGACAGCCTAACTCCACGATTATATAGCATCTTGAAAGTAAATTGAGGAGTATTAATTAACTAAATGGAGCGCTGCATTCTGAAGGTGAAGTCAACCATCGTGACATGAATGGAGTAAAGCCTCTAAGAATAATGTCCTCAAGATGGGGCACAACTCAAAATAAGAAGAAAGAGCTGCAAAAATCTAACAATAATCAGAATGTAGAATGTATGAGGTACCTACATAGGAAAATTATAAGGCATAAAATATGAAATGGAATGCATAAAGATCCATATCCTGGATATTAGTAAAGTAAAATGACTGGATTGACCATTTTAAATCCGAAATGACATGATTTACTATGCTCGGCACAGTCTCCTGGCACAGTCAGGAGAAATAGCATTGCTTTCATTGTGTACAAGGACATTTCAAGATCTATCTTGAAATACAATGTTGTCTGTGATAGGATTTTATCTATTCACATACAAGAATATCACCTCAATGCAATTATAATTTAAATTCATGCACTGACCCTTAATCATAGTGATAAGTTGAAGAATTCTACCAATGTCATCAGTCTGAAATAGACCAACTATGCAATCAAAATGCCTTGGTAATTATTGGCGAGTGGAATGCAAAAGTTGGAAACAAAGAGAAGGAACTGAAATTGGAACATAGGTCTTGGAGATAGAGAAGGAGCTGGAGATCTCATGATAGGATTTTGCAAGATGGATGGTTTGTTCCTGTTGTTAGGTGCCATCAAGTCTGTTCTGACCCCTAGCAATCCTACACATAACAGAGCATGTGCCCTATGCCGGGTACTGACAATTGTTCATCCTCACAGCTGTTCCTGTGCCTGAGTCCATGATCGCTCTCCTGTATCAATCCATGGAGTTGAAGGCCTCCCTCTTTTTACTGCCTCTCCACTTCATGAAACATGATGTCCTTCCCCAGGTACTGCTCCCTCTGGACAACAGGTCACAGCAATTCCTCTCTTGACATATTCATAGCAATAATTTTTTTCAACAACTTAACGGTGATTATGCACATGGACTTCCCCCGCTGGGATACACAGATATCAAATTAATTGCATCTGTGGAACGAGACAATGGAGAGGTTTAATAGCAGCAGATAAAACCAGGTTCGGGGCTGATTGTGCAACAAATCATCAATGGTTCCTATATAAATTGAGGTTGAAGATGAGGAAACTGAGAGCCAATTCATGAGTGCCAAAATAGGACTGTGAGTCTATTTCACCTGAACTTCTAGAAAAGCTCAAGAGCAGTTTTGCTCAAGTGATCACTCATGACAGAAGACCTGATGAGTTGTGGGAGGACATCAGGATCATTGTACATGAAGAAAGAATATAGATATTAAAAAGACAGGAAAGAAAGAAAACACCAAAATGGATGTTAAAAAGTGGCTCTGAAACTAGCTCTAAATCCTAGAATAACTAAGGCAAATAGAAGAAAGGAAGATCCGATTGGAAAATTTCAAAGATCAGTTTGAGAAGACAAAACCAAGTGTTATAATGAAATGTGCAAAGACCAAGAAATATAAAACCAAAGGGGTATATATAACAAGTTCAACATATCTGAAACTGGAAGAATTGTAGAAAAACATGAAGACTTGACTTGCAACATGGAAAGATTGGATGGGCAGAATATTAAGTAATGCAGAAATCCTCAAAAGAAGATGGAAAGAAAAAAAAAGAAGATGGAAAGAATCTACAGAACCACTATACCGAACAAAAAGGAAAAGAACACCCCCCCCCCAACTGGTCGATATTTCACCATTTGAGGTGGTAGCATATGAGCAAGAATCAATGATACTGGAGGAAGAAGTTGAAACAGCAATAAAACGTTAGCCAAAAAAGAAAGACTTCAGGAATAGATGAAATACCAACTGAAATGGTACAACAAGCTGAATGTGCACTGGAAGCACTTGTCTATGCCAGGAGATTTGGAAGAAGAGATTCATATTTTACCAACTCCAAAGGGAAAAAAAAGGGGGGGGGTGAACTAACAGAATGCTCAAGTTACAGAACAATATCATTAAGATCAGATGCACCTAAAATTTTGCTGAAGATCAATCAACAAAGGTTGCAGCAGTACATTGACAGGGAGTTGTAAGGAATTTTGTAAGAAAATGTGGAACAAAGTATATCATTGCTTATATCATCACATGGATCTTGGTTGAAAATAGAGAATACTAGAAAAATGGTTTTGTCGTTTA
>NW_022103907.1:15185581-15190877 GCF_000313985.2 Echinops telfairi | reverse complement strand
CTTGAAAGAAGTAGAACCAGAATGCTCCTTCGAAGCAAGGATGGTGAGACTTCATCTCAGGTCCTTGGACATGTCAGTAGAGACAAGTTCCCGGAGAAGGACTTCATGCTTAGGAAAATACAGGGCCAGTGAGAAGGAGCAACTCCTTCACAAGATGGGCGCACACAATGGCTGCAACAACAGGCTCAAACATAACAATAATTATAAGGATGGTGCAGCACTGGGTAGTGTTGTGTTCTGCTGTACATACGGATGCTATTAATCAAAGCCAACTGGAGGCCAAGTAACTTTAACAACAATGTAGCATAATACATGCTACACACCTGGAACTGTCTAACATTTCTCTTTCAATAATTTTGGAAATATAAAAAAATGCATGATCTTGGTTGCATTTGTATCTAATGTGTTACATATTTGTATAAGTATCCTTCTTTTATAGTTCCAGTGAGGCTAATCTATTTTATTCTATGAAGCCTGGAGCCCACTCACTGAGGTGTGAACTACAGGACAGAAGCCCTCTACTATGAAGCAGTACTTCTGGCAAAGTAACTAAGCTAAAGTGGTAATGGTCCTTCTGTGTTAGTTAAACTCAATAATGAAACTGGAATATGGGCACAGCTATTTCTCTCACTTTATATTTATATTTTAAAAAGTGTGTTCTTTTGGATGAACATGTGCGTTTATTATTCTTATCTAGTAACTACTCACTATTCAATATAATTTGATGGAAATATCAGGATTACAAAATAAATCCTTGGGAGAGGTGAAAACTAACAGAGGTTGATATTACCTCTTTGAGTGAAAAACTATGAGAACAAATCAAGTGTGAAATTTCGATTAGCCTAGTTATTTAAATTTAATGATTTCATGCGCTTACAAATCCCTTATTATAGAAAGTCAATCTAGGGAAGGTAGTTTTTAATATATATCTAAAAGGAGTTGGAAAATAAAGGATTGGGTATTAATAATAGGTACCAAGAAGTACTGTTGTTGTGTGCTGTTGAGTCATTTTTAATTCAAAACCACCCCATAGTTATACATAGAACTGTCCCATTAGGTTTCTTAAGCTATGATTTTGAAGGGAGTGTATTGTCAGGAAGTGGCTGGTGTTTCAAATTGCCAACATTTCAGTTAGCAGTCAAATGCTTAGCCATTGTGCCAGCAGCACTTCTTCCAAGAAGTGTCAGTGATCTACATTCTACTCTCTTTGGGATAACATGAGTAGAAGCATATTGATGGATATAATTATCCAACATAAAGACATGCTGAAATGCTAATGTGTGTTGTTAGAAAAGGTGCAGAGCACCAAAAGCAGAAAAGGAATACTCTTGAGAAGATAGACTGCCACAGTGGCTGAAACAATGGGCTCAAACATAAGATCAATGGCGAGGATGGTGCGGGACCAGGCAGTGTTTCATTCTGTTGTACCGAGGGTTGCTATGAGTCAGAACTTACTTGAAGGCCACTAACAAGAACAACACAGACTTAAACAATAATTGAAGTGTCTATGAATTTTATCTATTTCAGATAATACTCAGGAGCCCTAGTTGCATAGTGGTTATCCCTTGGGCTTCTAACCACAAGGTCAACTGTGTGAAACCACCAGCCATTTTGAGGGGAAAAGACCAAGTTTTCTACTCCTACAAAAAGTTCCAGCCTTGGAAACTCACAATGGCAGCTTCACCCTATCCTTTAGGGTCATTAGGAGTTGGAATCTCACAGGTAGTGAGTTGATAAAGTTGTATGCTACTATATAATGAGCTTTTATACAATGCAATTTTGCATTAAATGGCACAGGGGCCATATCTAACCTCCTGGTTCCCCTACTGCCAAGAAGCAGGAGTTAGACATGCCACCCCAGTCCATCGTTCTTTCCCGATTCTGGCACCAACCATCTCATAGACAATACTACCAATGATTAAGGAAGTTTATTAGGAAAGTTAGTAGGTTATCATAAGTCAGGATGAGTATAAAAGCATGAAGTCATTGGTCCAAACAACATCTCTCCTCAGCCAGGTGGACTTTGGCATCTGCTTTTATGGACCCGGAAGCCAGCCCTCTTGTCACTCTGTCTCACTGTTCCATAGTCTCGGGCCAGATGAGGGAAAGGTACCCTATACCTTTTACTGCTCCTCTGAGCCTCTGTGCAACAGGCTCTAGTGCACTTGCCTCAACAGCCTCTGGCACTTCAGACAGAGACATAGGATGCACTCTTCCAACAAGTCCTAAGTTTCCCCTTTGGGGCCGAGATGACTCGTCAACCCAGAAAATGGCTTTGGAGTTGAACTTTTTATCTTTTAGCAAACCATATATCCAAGGAAACAAAAGGTCATTCCTTAAGTAACATTTTCTTGTAAAGTAGTGACTAAAGATACTTCCATGGACACAAATGATGGGACTTGGTCCACATGCTCTACTAAGTCAATTCTTAATTCTACCCTAATCCCTTTGATTAGTAAAGAGTTCTCTCCACAGTGAGATTCTAACCACAGGCATAGAGTACAGAATTATAAAGCGTCACATAAGGAATTAAAACTAGGACCATCTTAATTTACTACAACTCAAATTTTATTGTCTGTCCTGTATAAGTAGAAGAGTACATATTTTATTTCTGCAAACCAAAATAGTCAAAATTATAACATATAAAAGACATAATGCATTATAATAGCTAATAGAGATAGTTCATTACTAGGAATAAAGCAGAAGACAAGGCTGTGACATTTCTTTTAAACGTTTAACTTTATTTATTTTGCTTTTGTTCATATGTTTTTCCTTTTTGTCTATGATGTAATACTTACAAAGAAAGACATCATCTTTGTAGTTGCCCAGTCCACCCTTTGTAACAAGTCAGTGATAGTCTCCCATTGAACTCCTGGGATAGGTGATTCTTCCCGCCACCCCCACCCACCCACACACACCTTTTGCCACTCTCCTTCCTTCCTGACTTTCCACTCCCTGCCCTTGCATCATTCTCCTAGACCCTGGCCTTGACATCGTCTTTAAACTCTCATCCTTTGGTGTGAAAAACATTTTTATTTGATTTTTTTCTTTTATAGTAATAGTGTCATAACATATTTATCTTTGTGAGATTGACTAAGGCTGCTGAGCATAATATTCTCTAGTTTTGCCCATTTCTTAAATTGTTTGATAGACTTGTCATTGTTTTTAAGAATGCATACGATTCCATTATATAAATGTACTGGCGTTTGTTTACCCATTCCTCTATAGTCAGGATTTTTTAATATTTCCATCTTTTTGCTACTATAGCATTGATGAAATAAAAATAGGTGTGCATATATCTGTTCATGTTTTGTTGTTTATTTCTTTAGGGGTATTATACACCAAGTAGAGAGATTGTAGGTTCATAAGATATTTATGTTGGCATCTCTTGAAGGAAGCACCATACTGACTCCCATTGTGGTTGAACAATTCTACAATCGTACCCACAATATGAGTGCTACAATTTCTCAACATCTTTCCCAGCATTTATTGTTATCTGAGCTTTTAAAAATTTTTTTGCTAATTAAAAAATTTGTCAGTGTGGGGTGGTATCTTGTTTTTTAATTTTGTATTTTTCTTTTATCTAATAAACAAGAACTTTTCTTCATATGATTGTTGGCCTCAAGGATTTCACCTTCAGTAAATTGTCCTGTACCCATTTTTATAGGGTTATTTGTATTGTTCTTATTAAGATGCTGTAGCTTTCTTTTGCATGTGAAAGTTGGGCATTGAATAAAGAAACTGAAGGAGAATCAGCGCATTTGAATTGTGGTCCTGGAGAAGAATATTGAAACTACCATGGACTGCTAAATGGACAAACATATCTACCTTGGAAGAAATACAACCAGAGTGCTTTTTAGAGGAAAAGATGGTGATGCTTTGTCTTACATACATGTTTTGAACATGTTATGGGAGAGACATGTTCCTAGAGAAGGACATCATATTTGGTAATGTAGAGGGGCAGTTAAGAAGAGGAAGGCACTCAAGGAGATGGATTGACACAATGGCTGTAACAAGGTGCTCAGACCTAGGAATAAACTATGAGGATGAAGCAGGACCAGGCAGTGTTTCATTGTGCTGTGTGTAAGATCGCTATGGGTTGGAACTATCTGAATGGCACCTAACAACAGTTTTCTATAGATTTAAAAACTTAGCCCTTTGTGTGTAATATCGTTGTTAAATATTTTTCCATTCAATGGATCCTCTTTTCACTCTTTTGATAGTCTTTTGATGCACATAAACATCACTTTTAGGAGGTCCCAGACCTCTATTCTGTCTTCTATAATGTAGGTGCTTCTTGTGTTTGGTAGTATATTTATGCCTTATATTAGGGCCCTTATGTTTGTCCCTATTTTTTCATTGATGGTTTTTCTGGTTCTAGGGTTTCTTTTCAGATCTTTAATCCATCTTGAGTTTACTTTTGTATGTGGTGTGAGGGATGAGTCTTTTCCATTCTTTTACAGATGGAGATCCAATTTTTCCAGCACTATTCATTGAAAAGACTGTCTTTTCTCCACTTAATGTGTTTTAGTCCTTTATCAAAATCAGGTGTCTGTATGAAGTTGGTTATATTTCTTGGTTCTTAATTTGAATCCTTTCACCTTGATGTCTGCCATTATAATAATAACAAGCTGTTTTATTATTGTAGCTATATAGAAGGTTTTAAAATCTGAAAGTGAAAGACTTCCTACCTTGTTTTTCTTTGTAATAGTATTTTGCTTACCCTGGGATTATTTCCTTTCCATGGAGATTAGTTTTTCCCAATTTTTTGAAGAATTGTGCTGGAATTTGGATCAAAATTGCATTGATTTTATAAAGTGTTTTCGGAAGTATTAACATGTTCACTATAATTGCTCTTCTAATCCAGGAGCATAGACGATTCTAGTTTTCCTTGTATAAGTCATTTGTTCCTCTGCTAATATTTAGTCAAAGATATTTTATCTTTTATGTAGTTATTTTAAATGGTTTTGTCCTTTTAATTTCTCTATCTTAAATTAAATTTTCTTTAATATGCAAAAATCCAAATAATTTCTATATGATCCTATATTTTGCAATGTTACCAAATTTTTCCATTACTTTCATCAGTTTTTAATGGAATATTTTGGGGGTTTTATAGATAGGATTGAATCACCTGCAAATAACGTTTTGTTTCTTCTGTGCTAATGTGGATGCCTTTAATATCTTGCTGATGTCTAATAGCTCTAGCTAAGAATTATAGAACTATATTAAATAAGAGTGGTGATATGTGACAACGCTGTCTGGTTCCCTTTTGAAGGGAGAATATTTTCCATTTTTC
>NW_022103907.1:15182146-15184522 GCF_000313985.2 Echinops telfairi | reverse complement strand
ATTTTCTAAAATAAATAAATACCAGTAAGTGTATAAGGCTGAGATAGGGAGCCAAAGGTGCCAATCTGTAAATGTTGAGAACTGCAAATCTAAGAGAGAACAAATGGTATGGTAGAACTTCGAAGTGGAGAGGAAGACAAGATGGTATAAAGATAGAACAAGTTTAAACTTAGAATGACATAAATATATTGTATGTTAGCTAAAACAACAAAATTATTAAACATTCAAACCAAAATAAAACAGAAGAAAAAAATTTATTTTATTTTTATTTTATAGGGTCTCTTACAGCTCTTATCACAATCCATATCCATTTTGTCAAACACCTCTTTACATATGTTCTCACCATGTTTTTCAAAACATTCTCTTTCTGCTTGAGTCCCTGGCATCAGCTCCTCCTTTTTAGCCCTCCATGCCCCTCAGAAGAAAATATTAAGAACCTAGTAAATACAATATCAACCACAATAGGGACATTAAAAGAAAAATAATAAACAGAAAGAATGTAGGAGATAAAATATACAAAATTTAAAAAATCATCAACCCCATACACATACACAAATACAACAAAACTGCAATAGTAAATTAACACCTACCAATAACTATACTTAATGAAAATATGTTAAGATGCAGCAGTCAAGAAATGGTAGAATGGATAACAGGAATAATCTGTATAAGGGAGAATCAACACAATTGTGGAAAAAAGAAAAGATAGTGAAATATTTCCAGGACCTATTTAAAAACTATTAAAGCAGAAGACACAGATTAGACACAAAGATGAAATTGTGGTCAAAATCAAAGGGTGGATAACATATCAAGCAAACTGTAGCCAAAAAGAGGGGAAACAGCAACATTGAGTTGTGATAATAATGCAATTCAAGACAATAGGCAGCATAAAGATCAGGTAGGGCATTACGTAATGACTATAAAGTCAATCTAACAAGGTTATATGATAAATATTTAACTCCTGTGGTAGTTAGATATTATATCAACTTGAATTTCTATAGAGGTGTAGGGGTGGAATTCAATCTGTCAGGTTAAAGCCTGATGTTGCCTCCTTGCCTTTTTATAAGGGATAAACTGGAACTTTTTCTCTCTCTCTCCTTGCTCTCTCTCCTTCCCTCCCTCCCTCCTCCGTGGCCTTCCAGCTTGCAGGGACTACCCATCTGCTTCCAGAAGGGCTGCATACCCATGTGGGCCACTGAACCCTGAAGGCTGTTGGATCCCTGCCATCTTTCCACCAACCTTGGATCCACGTGACTCTGTGCGCGGCTCTGAGATCTCCTTGCTTCCCACATTATGACTCTGCATCATTGCCCTGCGGCTACATGAGTCTGAAGACAGCCCTATGGGCTTGAGTTGAACTGAGTTGGGACCCCTTCTTGATGTAAAATTGTATATCAATATAAAGTTATTTCTCGTACATACATAGATGAATGGGACTGGCATGTTTCTCTAGAGAACCCAGCCAAGCGCGTATGGTATCAGAGGTGTGAGGTGCTGGAGAAACACATTATGAAGAGGAACAGTGAAAACTTGTCTGACTTTTGCATTATGGTAGTTCGGTGGAGTGGATTTGCCTTTTTCTTTAGATATTCAAATGGGGTCAAATATAGCCCTGTGGTTTACAAGGTTGGAAAAGGTATGGGAAGTGAACATTTTGATTCTTAGAAGTTATCTTTTTTATTACTACCCGAAATAGAGCAAAACAATATAATGGGTGTTGGATTGAAGATCCAATGTAATGGATTGAACATTCTTGACGCAAAAGTCTCGCTGCTTAGTTAACATGGCTGGTGGAAATCTGGCCTATGGAATGGTCCTGCCAAGAGCCCAAATTCATACTGCATAGGAATGCTATAGTCTAGATAAGAAAGGATTGGATTTGACTGATTTAATAATTGTGTTTAGGACCTGACTGTAATGGATTATGTTGATTTCTCCAACTTACTATTATTGACATAATGTAATAGAAATTAATATTGGGAATCATTTTTGGAGAGAGCTTGATATGTTGCTACCTTCAGCCTTTTAGAAATGAATCTGTTAAAAGGAACATTAGGAATTGACTGGAGGAAATGGCTTTTTGTTTGAAGCAGGGTTGAATGCATAGAAAAGGTAAACCCCACCCAATGCGATGACTTTGAGACATTTGCATGTGGAAAGGCATGTAACTGGAACTGCAGGGAGACTGAAGAAAACAAAGGTGACTTCAGAGTTGTGAGTCTTGAGAAAACAGTTTGCTGTGGATGCCCTTGGCAAAGTCTGTGCCCAAGAGAGAACTCTCACCTCTGGAATTTTTTTTTTTTAATCAATTTATTGGGGCTCATACAATTCATCACAATACATAGATCAATTGTGTACAGCACATCTATACATTTG
>NW_022103907.1:15161514-15181653 GCF_000313985.2 Echinops telfairi | reverse complement strand
TCCCCACTACCCCTCTGCAAGGTATGTCCAGTTGTCTAGAGATGGGCATTGGGTCCCCATCACACGTCACCCTCATTGACGATCACCTCTGGAATTTTAAGGGAGCCTATAGACAGCCTGGAATGCTTGATAGGTCGCCACCTGGATGCACAGGTTGAGTGGCAGTGGGGTAACAGCAATGGAGAGAGCAGTTGAGTCTTGCCACTGGCATCTGTGGACCCAGTTCATAGGAACTAAAGCAGAGACAAAAATGAGCTAGCTGGTTTGAAACGTATAGAGTTGGACAGAACCTGAGCTTATGGAATGACATAGTCCAAGGAGGCTGGGGTTATTGAGAATTTTTAAAGGGAATAGTGGTCTGAAGTAAAGAGAAGTCATGTGGGGAACTCCCTAACTTGCACTCCTCCACCTAACCTGAAATAGCTAAGACTGAGGTGACTAGAACCCCACCTAATGAAGAGGAGAATGCACGTTGAGAAATGTTTAATTTTTGAAAGCCATTGTCATTTAGTGTATTCAGTTGAGTTGTTTGGAGAAACATAATCAGTGACACCCATATATATATAAGGAAGAACTTAATATCAAGAAATAATTTTATATCAAGAAGGAGTCCTATCCAAGCCCAACTGAAGTTCCTATTCAGAGCCGATGGGTCAGCATCACCTTGATGCTTGATGTCAGTGAATTTGAAGTTATTGGTTTGTTTATTTTGTTTTTGGGGTTTTTTTGGGGGGAGGAGTGTACATCAAAATCAAAAGTAAGATGAGAATCTGCAGATTCGCTTTTTATATATCTTAGACAGTTGTCTAAGATATATAATATAATATATTATAAACTAGATAGATTTGAAGTTAAGTCCCAAATCTGAAGTTCAGGCAGAGATAAGCTAAAAGCCAGATGCCAAATATGTCTGCAAGTCAAAGCAGGCCTTCTTGTTTCTACCCAAGCTCAGTCAGGAAGTAGAGGTCACCAAGGGAAGAAGGTTTTGATGTAGGTGTAGTTTTCATTTTTTCAGCAGATCGTAGCCCCAAGGAAAATTTAAGTCACATCCTCTAGAAGAGTAGAAACTAAGGCTATATCTGACCTGAGTCCTGTAAGATATACCGTATATACTCAAGTACAAGCCAATTTTTACAGCACATTTTTAATGCGGTTTTTGTGGTGAAATTAGGTGCCTCCACTAATATTTGGGTTGGTTTATACTTGAGTATATACGGTAACTCCATCCAAAATGGGATTAAAACCACACATATGCATAGAGGTTAGAATTTGCAGCACATCAGGAAAGGGATTATGGCAAAGGGGATTCTGGCTAGAAGAGGCATATTAAGTAACTGAGTGCATCTCAAGCCACCCCTGGACTCTTCTAGCCATAAACCCATTTATACTTGAACTGAGAGATTGTTTTCTTACTCTCAGTCTCTTTTGAGGGATAAGCATTTCTATTTCCTTCCATTTGTCACTTTTTTAACCCAAACTTTTCTACCTAGGGAGTGGGTATGAGATTAGCTACTCTACCAGTCCAGATTGCTGGTATAACAACAGTCTAGCAAGTCCATTCCCGTTTACGTGAGGTGGGGTTACTTAAGTACAGGACTAGTGGACTGTCTTGACATTATTCACAGTCATTAGTCACAGTCAATCCCAGTTTTGCCAGATGAGGAAAAGGGGAAGTCCCTCCCCTTGGGCCCTTGGGAATTCTTGTATACAGGATCAGAGATACAGGCTTACAATCTCTTAAAGAGAGATCATCCCTGCTTCTGGCACTGGCAGTGGCAACCGTGGTCCTGAGACTACAAGGCAGGAAAGTAAAAAAGAAAACAATTTAAGGTGTGAGGAAGAACTGTCCAATAGCATTAGCATCCTCTTTCACCTTCTCTTCCCCAGATTCCAGGCCCAGGACTCTATCCAGTGTACATACGCATGTGTGGAAGATACCTCTAAAATTACATATGAATGTGGATCATAAGGCCTAAACACAAGGATGGTGTGACTGATTCCTGTAACTGAAACCTAACCTCCATTCAAACACCATTTTCTTCTGAGTGGTTTTATGGATGGGAATTAACGATATACCCTGGTGTGGCTTGAGTCCTCTAAAATCCATATCAAATCCAAGTGTCAGGCCTCCTGCTCACTCTTCGTGGTGAGTAGTGACAGGGTCTTAACAATGTGTGAGCATTCATTAAGATGCAACGAATGGTGCCTTGCCATCCAGAAGAATGGAGTGAAGGCAATCAAAGACTCAAGGAAATAAGTAATCCAAAGGACAGATGGGTCATGTGACCCACAGCCTCTATGGAGAGCAGAGTAACTAGAGCGTGCCCCGCTACCAAGGACCTACGTTGTTCAGAACATAAAAGGTCCTGAACAGAATGTGAGAAACATAGGAAAAAGCATAAAAGAAAAAGTGTAGACTTACTAATCAAATAGAGACGTGTAAAATATGGGCATTTAGATCTTCAAACTAGACACTAAACCCAGGCAAAAGGGTTAACCTTCAGGCAAACACCCAGTAGTCCTATAATATGAGCAAGAACATTCATGTGGAATAAGTTAACATGGGAGACCAAAAGGGCAGCATTTGCTCAAAAGCAAACAGGGTAGAAAGGAACCAGAAAGAAGCATTAATTAATATGATGAACCCAGGTAAGATGCAGGAAGAATATCGTAACATTGAGGGAATAGCAGCTAATGCTAAAAATATGTATAAATTGTTGAATTAAAAAATAATTTGCTCTGTTAACTTCAAGGAAACCACAATAAACAGAGAATTCAAAAAACAGAAGTTTTTTTTAAAAAATAGGAAATATCTTTATGACCTTATTATATGAAAAAAATTTAAATGAGATGCAAAAACTATACATGATTAAGAAATTTCACATCCAGTGAATCACATTGAAATGTGGTATTCTGCTTATCAAGACAAATAGCAAGAGAGGGCACATAATGATGATACAATATTGTATGTATATTGTCATCAAAGCTATAATATAGATTAGATTTAAGAAATCCTGAAATAGATAAAAACTCATATAACAAAATATGGTAAAGACAACAACTGATATTGACCGATATGAGAATAAGTCTACAAATTGTATTATAAAATCACAAAGACCTCTATTAAGTAAAATATTAAAATGTGAATCTGTGTTTCTCCACATATTTTCCATCTATATCTGTAGAAGTCTGAAGGCTCTGTTCCCATTTCTCAAACCATTTTCTGAGGAATTTTGTTCTTTCTTTACATCAAGTGAAAACAACTGTTTGGGCCTTCTCAAGGGACTCAAATCGTGTCATTTGTCAATGTTCTTTGGATTTTGGAAACTGACAAGTCTTAAGGAATAAGATCAAGACTCGAGAGTGGGCGGGATAATGAATGTTTCCTGGTGAAACCCCTGGAGGACAGCCCTGGTTACCTGGACAATTGGGGCAGTGCATTGTCCTATGGGGAAAATAATCCTAGGCAAAATTTGCCTGGTCTTTTTCTCATCAATGAAGTTTTCCAATTTTCTTGAAACTTCATAATCAGAACACAGGGTCATCTTGTAATTCTTGAGATAACCCTTTGGAACTGCAAAACAAATAACTGAAAAACAAAGTCTTTGTAACCTTCTTAATTGATTTCTTTACCTTGTATTTTAACCGGGCCTGCAAATCCCCTGGGAAGAAACTGTTTTAACTGGATCTGTTCTTTCTAAAATTTTTGCCGACACCTTTAAGGATACAGACAAGTGTATTGCTAAGAAAAGTTGACTGCATTTGCCCACTGACTGTAGACATAGTTAAAGATGATTTGTTCTGAACAAACCTTCACTTACGTGAGCTAGTGCCACAGTAGCGATTCTTCGTGAATCATCCTTATATATCACAGAGGATAAAGCAAGTCTGTTAGAGGAGGCTCGGTTTCATTAGTCTTGAGGTAAATGAAAATTAAATAAAATAGGGAAATTTTATTTTCATCTACCACATTGTAATTTCAGCACAGTTACTAGATGAAAATAAAGCATCATTATTAATACCCTTGTGAATATCCATTTATTCATTATAGGAAGAAGTGGAAAGATGCATTGAAGTGAAAAATATTTGTCATTTCCTCTGTTTCATGCTGAAAATGCTTCCATATGTTAGAAATTTCGATAAGAGAATTAAAAAGAAAAATATATTTTGCAGACTCGCTTTTGTAGTAATACTAAGCTGCAAGATTCACACATTAATTTAAAAAACAAATTAAAGGATCACTTTTTAATGATCCTTTAATGATATTGAACTGTCATTTGATTTTTCAATCCAGCTAAACTAGCTTGCTGATCCTTGAACTTCTGTGGAGAACTCTGGTAAAGAGAGAATTAGTCCTTACATCGTGGTATTATTTATTTCAATATAGCTTCTACTCATTGCATCTCCTTCTGCTTGTTGGTTCAACTAATTCAATTTCTCATTCATTCATCCCTTTAATAACTATTAAGCATATATTATGTGCCTAACATTTATTAAAAAGCACAATATTATCTTTCATCCTTAGGACACTAACTAATGTACTCAGGGTAGCTAATATTTTCTGCTTTCTCACGTAAGCTTGAGAATTTAACTCAACTATTTATCATGCTATTTTGTTCTGCATATCTCCACCATCCTAACCCCTCTTTTGAAGGGTGTTTACACCTGTTATAACCCGTGATGCCAAGTGGGTGAACATTTTCACTGTTTTTATATGAAAACTATATTGCAATTTACATAATCACATCAAACTCATTGGTTCATTCCAATTTAATGTACTTAATGGAGTTGCTATTGTGTTTTGTTATTAATTGGGCAACGGAGCCCATATGGATGAAGCACACCAGCCTGTGTGACCACAAGGTGCCGGGGGTGGGGGTGGGGTGGGGGTGGGGGATCAGTCGTCAGGCATCAAAGAACAAAAAATCATATCATTGTGTGCTCACCTCCATGATACGATTACTGAAGACAAATGGGTGCATAAGCAAATGCGGTGAAGAAAGCTGATGGTGCCCGGCTATCAAAAGATATAGCAGCTGGGGTCTTAAAGACTTGAAGGTAAACAAGCGGCCATCTAGCTCAGAAGCAGCAAAGCCCCCATGGAAGAAGCACACCAGCCTGTGCAATCACGAGGTGTTGAAAGGATCAGGTATCAAGTACCATCAGACCAAAAAATCATATCATAGTGAATGAGGGGCGGCATGAGGAATGGAGACCCAAAGCCCATTTGTAGGCCACTGGATATCCCCTTTCTGAAGGGTCTCGGGAAGGAGACAAGCCAGTCAGGGTGCAGTGTAGCAACGATGAAACATACAATTTTCCTCTAGTTCCTAATTGCTTCCTCCTCCCCCACTATCATGATCCCAATTCTATCTTACAAATCTGGCTAGACCAGAGGATGTACACTGGTACTGATAAGAACTGGAAACACAGGGAATCCAAGGCATATGATCCCTTCAGGAGCAGTGGTGTGAGTGGCGATACAGGGAGCGTAGAGGGAGGGAGGGTGGGTTGGAAACGGGCAACTGATTACAAGGATCTACATGTGATCTCCTCCCTGGGGGACGGACAACAGAGAAGGGGGTGAAGGGAGACGTCAGACAGGGCAAGATATGACAAAATTATAATTTATAAATTATCAAGGGTTCAGGAGGGAGGGGGAAGCGGGGAGGAGAGGAAAAATGGAGCTGCTGCCAGGGGCTTAGGTGGAGAGTGGGTGTTTTAAGACTGATGGGGGCAATGAATGTTCAAATGTGCTTTACACAACTGATGTATGTATGGATTGTGATAAGAGTTGTATGAGCCCCCAATAAAATGATTAAAAAATGTATCGATCATTACGTCTTCAAATTTCTTGGGAACTAAGCAGTCTTCGTGGAATTGGCAGTTTATAGGTTATAGGACATCAACTTTGGATGTTTTTATTCAATAGGTTTAGTTCAAATAAATTAGTAAGAATAAGTTTTATCCTCTGGGAATCTGTTTCCCCGTGCTTTTTATTTTTGGAAAGGAGCACTCTTTGAGTCCGTAGAAGTTGTTTGGGAAGTCGTGAGGCAGTGTAAATAATGGTTTCAAATAATAACATAAGATTAAGTTACTGATATACTGAATATTTCAGAGTGATCCTTTCTAACTCAGAAGGCTATAGGGAGAATCACAAACACGAATCTAAGTGTGATCTTGTCTTAGCCACTTATTTTCTCTTATCCCCAGTCTTTTGCTTATAAATTAGCAAAGTAAGTGCATTATGCATTTTTCATAGAATCTACAGGAAGATAGCATAAAATAAGGTGGTCATAAACACTTACAGGATTATAAACCCTATTTAAATTTAAGAATATTAGCATGATGAAATTTGAATAGCTTTCCCAGAGGTTAGGTAAAATATAAGGATTTTATTACAATGAAAAGCCTTGTTTCTATTACTAAAATATTTGACATTGCCATCGTACACACATTTTTCCTTTAAGATTAAAGACCAACTGGTAGCAACCATGATGAGATTATTAGATATATTTTATCCTGGCTTTAGGGCCTGTAGAAAGATATACTGTTGCTCTTGTTAGATGCTGTCAAGTCAGTTTAGACTCAGAGAAACCCTTTGGACAATAGAATGAAGCAGTGCTGGGTCCTTTCCCCCTTTTGATTAGAATTCTTCTATAGGCTCATTGAACAGAACCTTCAGTGATGACAGTCAAGCACCATCTAGTTCTTCTGGTCTCATGACCTCAATTGCACGAAGCTAGAGGACAGGCAAATGTGCTGTTAGTATGTTAGTGATGATGGTGAGAATATTGCTTATGGAACCTTGAGTTTGGGTTTGGAGGATGGGAATTTTAATTGACTAACATAAGTGCTGCATGGCGGTTTAATGTAATTGATGTCAATAAGTTATGTACACGTAAATAATTGAACTGGCAATTGTATGATAGATGCATTTACAAGAACAAGAACAAACAAGAGCAGCTGCCGAGGCTGCTCAGATGCAACCAGACAACACTTCATGGCATTGGGTTTCTTGTTCTGTAGGTTTAGGGACATGTTTTCATAGAACATCCCAGTAATTTGCCTAATATTATATTTACTGCTTCTGTTATCCTGCCTAGTTCAGTGGATAGTGCCTGGGGTGTTAAATTCTTGAAAACAGTAATCAACTTTCAACAATTGGTCTCTATTTCCCTGAGTAGCAGAGGAAAGACTGTCAGGAATTGGAGAAGAAAACAGAATGTGTGGCTAATTGCCTCCATAAATAATTGCCCCTTTTGATTGATGTTTTAAATAGAGGGAAAATATTAATTGGTAAATGAGAAATGAAAGTATGTTTATTCTTCTAATAAGTCCAGTATAAATACTGGTAGAGGTAATGCTGTATAAATAAATGAAGACCACCCAATTGAGAATAAGTTGAGGCTGTTTATGCTGAGCTTCATAGAAAAACCAACAAGCCAGGGTAATTTTTTGTTTGCTAGAAATTCAAAGGCAGGCAGACAAAAGAGAATCTTTATACTGGAGAAAAAAGGGAACACTTCTCATATGTCCTACTTGGAAATTGATTGTATGGAGAAGCTAGAGACAGGTCAACTAGAATGGGTCATCTGAGATGATTTTGCTGAACAAATTTGCCGCTCTTTGCTTGAACCTAAGTTGGGAGTTGATGGTGCAGGGTGGGGTGGAGTAAATTTCAGTCAGATCCAAGTTAGTAACCCAATCTTAACCCTTCTGCCCCAATTGTTACAGAGTATGCTATTTGACTCCCCAAGCTGTTTGCTGCAGAAGATGTGGACCAGAGTTCTATTTTCATGCACAAGTATGATCTAGCTACTATCCATTTGGATATTCAGTTCCAATACATAAAGATTCGTTAGCCAAAATAAAACCCCTCCAATTTTCAGCAGTTTAAATGACTAAAGCAAATTCTGGATAAAATAGCATGCCTTCAAATATATGGGGGAACTTGGATGGCCTTTGATTCTGTGGTTTGGCATTTAGATAATTAAGTGATTTGATTTTCAAGTAGGTCTACAATGATGTGATCACCTCACATGATGTAATCTGATAGGACCACCTTTCTTCAGGTAACAGCCCTAAACTGCTATCAGGGGGATTTCTGTGGAGTATGGCCTGCATCACCTTTTATCTGGAAAATACCACCAATGAAGAAGAGCTGGGAATAAAATGTGTTCCATGGATCTGAGGCACCTGGGCTGAGAACTTCCTCCATCAAGGGAAATTTGATGCTAAGACACATAGAGATCTCGAAGGGATGCTGTGCTCACAAATGTTGGAAGGAAACAAGGCCTTCCCCAGAGTGAACATGGAGAAAAAGCGCTTTTCTAGTGCTGGTGCCTTGAATTTGAACTTCTAGACTCCTAAATTGTGATTTTTTTTTCTTTAAGCCATTCACTTGTGGTATTTTTGTTAGAGCAGCACAGGATAACTAAGGCAATATACAATCACGCAGCAGTATAATTTACTGATGGAAAATTCTAGGTCAATGTTATTAGCTAATATGATTCAGTAGAATATCAGGAGCACAAAGAAGGAAAGAAAATAAAGAAAAATAAGAGTAGAGAGAGGCTGCATGGTAAAGGAAAAATGACAAACCCACTGCGGAAACCACCAGTGAACTAAGCACAGATGAGCACTTGCAACACATTACAGTGAGCAAAAGGAGC
This sequence comes from Echinops telfairi, assembly GCF_000313985.2. Classification (NCBI taxonomy): domain Eukaryota; kingdom Metazoa; phylum Chordata; class Mammalia; order Afrosoricida; family Tenrecidae; genus Echinops; species Echinops telfairi. The sequence continues at coordinate 15,172,978 of NW_022103907.1, read as the reverse complement.
AGAAGCATATGCATTGTATCAATGCCTTTGCAACATTCTCTTTCCTCCTTGAGTGATGAAACTGCTGAAGTACCTTGTTAGCCAAAATCTTGCTGGTCCACCTGAGTGCATACCTTCCTGGGAAGATGTGTCAGACAATCTGCTTCTTCGCTCCTCCCCATAGATTCAGCCACTGACAACCCCATCGAGCAGAGGTCTCGTCTGGCACATAGGAGGTCACCATGATTCAAAGTAGGTCCTATAACAACTATTAGCTTGATTTCTGTTTTATTTGTTTGTTTGTTTATTAACGTAAACTCTCTGTTACATGTAATGCAAATATTAAGATAAAATAATAATATCCCTTCTCAATTATTTCCAACTTTTATTTGAAACTTCTTCAATGAGTGAGCCAGGGCCTTCTCCCCTCCATTTCCTACTTTGGGGATAAGAAAACGATTTCCCATTTCCGCATGCAGTAAGAGACTTTTTTTTTCTATGTCTCTGTTAATTGGTGACTAAGATATGATGTGTACTCTCAAGGGAGCTCTGCTGCAGTCTTGTGACTCTACCTTGAGCTCACTCACGAATGTATGGGCTGCATTTGCGGAGTTGGCAAATAGGCTGCTCCAGTCGTACATTTTAATGATGATAAATGATGGGGACCTCATTGTTTTAGTTATTTAACATCTTTAAAGGATTTCCATGTATTGAGATGTGGAATATTCTTGTCTTTGTGTTGAGTTTAGCCTTTACAGAGCCCAGGATTGATAGTGTCGCCCATCTGTTGAACTTGAATGAGGGTAGAAGAGCTGTAGGAATCAGTAGGGAGATAAAGAAATGTTTATGAGATCAGCATAGCACAAGAAAGTAAAGTATACATTTCAAATGCATAACTCTATTCTCAATCCCAGTCTAACTTGTAACTATGACTTAAACACCTGCAGATAGCTATCATTATGTCATCTTTGCTTTTTCAACAATACTTATTTGTACATTTGAAAGATATAGGTGGAACAAAAGACATTGTTATTCACCTAACCCTTGATCATCATTGTTTCTTTTCACCTTGTCCCTCCTCCTTGTATTATTTTGATAAACTGGCATCTTTTCCTCCACACAGGACAATTGATTGGATTTATTTTTAGTGACTTTCCAAACTCATACAGTGATTATTCGTTCATTTCACTTCAGCCTTCTCTACAGTCATTGGAGATCATCATATAGATATTGATAAGTGGATATTTCATTAGGTATACATGTGGGGGTCATACAGTTGGTAACATCTTAGCCCCTCCTATTACATAATCAATATGGTGTCCTTGGTAGGTGTTTTGGGGTTTGTTTGTTTTTGCCTTATTGCTGAACTTATTGCTGAACTTATCACTAACAACTTACTCTAGGTCACTTAAGCATTTGCACTTTGTGTTAGTCTAGGTAGACTAGAGAAATAAATTCACAGACACTTGTATGTGTATAAGAAAGAGCTGTATATACAAGATCAATTGAATATTGAGAAAACACCCTAGCCCAGTCCAGATCAAGTCTATAAGTCCAGAATTAGCCCATACATCTTATACCAAACTATAAATTCCTCCTCAGACTCATGAAACACATGCAAGGATGCCAAACGAAGGATGATCACAGGCCAGTGGGTGGAAAGTCTCATGGATCCAGTGGTGGTGTAAGCATCTCAGCACTGGCAGGGGTCTCCATGTGGCTTGTTCAAGTCCAGGGCTCTCACTGCCATCAGCCTCTCTCCATGTGTCTTGTCAGTGGAGAGTCTCTCAGGGAATGAGCATGTGTCTTGCCTCCAGCAATCTATTCATCTCCATAGGGCCTCCAAATGAGGTCATCAAGCTGTGACTTGACTGACAGGCTAGACTCTGCCCCTTCACTCTGATTCCTCAAATTGACACCAGATTATGTAACTACCACACATGTGAGTATAGATACCAACTTTAAAGAAAAAACAGCAATGAAAGCAAAAAGCACTGAAATAAGATTTTTTGTTACTATTATCAAAGCGTTTGCTCCGTTATCATCTTCTTGTCTTAAACCCTAAATGTTCAGAGACCACTTTTAGGAGTCTTTTCTAAATTTATTTTCTAACTGATCTATGCCACATGATATTATTGATATTCAACCTGATGATACAAGAGGAAATTTCTTATTTTATTCTGAAAAGTTTATCAAGAGAGTAATTGCTTTCCTTTCTAGTAGTTGTTACTAGAGAAGAAAAATTCTAGCTTCTCCATCTCTTTAATCTTCCCCAGGGCCTACATTGGTAAATTATGTAGCTGTACTGCTGCTATAAGGGCATTCTAGAATTTCATTCTTCTTTTTTTTTAACTTTTTGTTTGAAATTAGTGAAAATTTAAAGAACACATTGGTTTTCCATTCAATAATTCATTTACATTTTGTTTCATGTAATTGATTGTAATCTCCACATCACTTAATCCTTGTCTTTCCTATTTCCTCTTTTTTTCCCCCAATTCTGAATTTATTTGTAGGTAAATGATGCCCTTTTGACCGCAAGTGGCTGACCATTCAAAGGTTTGCATACTTCCGTAGTGTTACTGTTCCCCTCTAGTCCTTTCTATTGCTTGGCTGAAACTTGAGCCTCAGGGACAGTTCAGTTCAGGACTGAAGAATGGATGGCTAGGGGCCATAGTATCTGGGGTGCCGCCAGTCACTAGCAGACCTCCAAGTCTGGTCTTTTTATGATTTTTGAGTTTTGTTCCACATTTTTTTCTCACTCTATATAGGAGTCTCTATTAGGATTCCCTTCAGAGTAGCTGAACACCATTTAGTTCTTCTGGTCTCAGGGTTTGGAAAACTGATTTCATATGACTTAGTTCACTGAACTAGTTGTTGTCACCTGTCTCTTATTTTCTTCATGTTTCTTTGCTCCAGACTGGGATAGATCAATAGCTGTCCTTTAGGTAGCTGCCCATGAGCTTTTAAGACCCCAGTAGGATGTAGAACATCTAATGACACAAAGCCCTCAGGAATGAAGGCCTGGATCACCCCTATCTCTCTTGCTCTCTGGTGATCAGACCAGCAGGCAGCCACTTTAGCTAGTACTCTGCCTCAACTTGTGAGCTACACTACCTGTGGGACAGCCAGCTCATGGATCATGTTGCTAGAACTTGAGGTTCCTTTGAGACTTGCTTCACCACACTGCTGGTATATACATCGCTTGAGCTTGAGGTTGGCGGACCCTGTCATCTTGGATTGCTTGAATTTGATATCCCATCTGGGACTGCTTCACAAAGCTCCTGATCTTCTGACTGTTGGTGACCCACCTTGATGTTTGCTGCCTGTGGCCTGGCTCCCTACCTTGCTCTATGGAAGACTCAGCTGTCTACTTCTTTAACCTTGGACCCAGCAGCCCTCATGAGTTAAAAGACTTCCAATATATTAGCTGTTCGACAGGAGATGAACTGAGCCCTCCGTACTGCTGTGTGGACTAATTAGTTGTTATATTCCTTCATGCTGTATCTATCTATCTAATCATAACTGTCCTGGTTTTGTTTCTTTAGAGAACCCTGTCTAACACACCTTGGAAAAAGCATTTAAAAATTAAGACTGTGGAATCTTTAGAAGAGAAACATGATTATTCTAATACAATGATTGATTATTAAATTAAACATTAAATAACTATAAAAAGAAATAAATTAAACCTCAATTACCATATATACTCAAGTATAAGCCAACCTGAATATCAGCCAAGGCACCTAATTTTACTACAAATACTGCATTTAAAATGTGCTGAAAAACTTGGCTTATCCACGATTATATATGGTAATCTTGATATTTGATAATAACAATCTTAGGTAGGTTTTTGTTTTGTTTTGTTTTGCAAAACTTCCAGATACTGTTTGAAATATAAACTACTGAAATATATTAATAATAAATTTAATTAGCATAATCTTATATAAATTAAGAGATTTTCCTCTGATAGAAATATCAGTTTCACCGCAGTTTTTAAATTTTAATCTGCAAAAGAACATCAGGAAAGTTTTTTGCAATCTTTTCACACAGGTTCCCTTGTTGCTGGCACAACTTCTGACCACTTTTTAATCAGCATTCCTTATTACTCTTAGTTTTCACCCTGTGTATTCATGGGCCAATCATAGCCACTAGCTCCACTAGCTGCAGCTGCATTGTTCACTGTTTTTCTCCTGAACCTGTGACTCACAAATTACTAATGCTTCCTGTTTAGTCAGCAGAGTGTAGGTGTGGGGGCAGGGTTGTTTCTATGAGGAGCAGTTGCATTCAGACAAGCTAACAACCCACTGCCATGCCATCAAGTCCTTTCTGAGTCATAGCCACCCTCTCTAGAGGCTTCTTATGGTTTTGTAAATCATCATGGGAGACAGTCTTATCGTGCTACAAGGGCACAGCTAGTGGCTTTGAACCACCATCTTTTGGTTACCCAACAGAGCTAGCTTGTGCGTAGAGAAACGCAAAGCTGTAGTTTTCCCCTGATCAGATTGACTGGAACTTGGGACATGGGGCAAAGATAGGAAGGCTAGGAAAAAGAAGCTTGAAAATGTGTATGAGAGGGAGAATACAAAGGGCTTTGGATCGAGAAATATTAGAGGTTTTCTTAGAGTTACATAACTCCTCTAGTAGAAATATAAATTGGAGGTAATTGAAATTAGAGACATTTTTTAAAATTCTTACTTTATACCTACTGTGTTGCCAATTGTGTATGTATATGTTGTGTGAAAGAGAGCAAATATCTCAAGGTGAACATGATGAAAATTAAATGACCAGGAGTTTGGAAAGATTGCAGCACTTGTATACTACTTGTGATTTTTCATATCCAAGCCACAAGGCTACATTAATCTTCTATGGTTGGGTTTGGATTTTCCCTGGGATATTATGATGTTTCCCATACTTTGCTCCCTCCTGTAGTCTTCGTTCTCAATAGATCAGAGTCAAGTGTAGCATGGGAAAGTCCAGAAAAGCTTATCTGTAAGCATACCAAGGAAGATCGTCGATAAGATGGGTCCACACAATGACTGCAACTCTGGGCTCCATCCTGACAATTGAGAGGATGCCACAGTGCCAGGCTCTGTTTCCTTCTGTTGTTCATAAGAGTGCTGTGAGTCAGACCTCACTCAATAGCACCTAGCAACACCAACAAAATGTCCAGCTCATGAGGAACTACTCAGGGGCACGGAGGTGGAAGTTAATGTCAAAGAATGGGACAGAAGTCTGTGACATAGAAATTTTGATATAAGAAGGCATTATAGTCATGTGTTAGCAAATTCTGAGATAATAGCTAGTTGTCTAGATTAACAGAGACAGTGGGGTGTCTGTGTTAAATAAAGTGAATAAAGTGAAAATATGAACAGCAAATGCATATGGTGAGATTATAGGTGAAGTTCACCTTATTTTCTAAAAAGCATTGTGTAGCGATCAGGCATTCTTTGAAATCTTACAAAGGCAATTATAAGTATTATGCTTAAGTCACCATAATTGTTTAAGTGATGAGAATCAAACTAATTGCAACAAATTGTTGTTACTTAAGAGTTGGCTTCTATAATATGAGACAATACGGAGTGGGCAATTGGTTGGATGATGTTAAATATAATCGGGTGCTTTTTATTCAAAGAGTGATTACAGAAAGAAATAGCAGCTTTAAGCTATAAAACTCTCAGTAACTAAAGAAGACTTTGTTTGGCATAAATGATACATAGATGATACATAAATGATACACAATAGGGGATATGCCATATTTTCCCAATGTTCTAGTTGGAATAACCAGAGAACAATGTGCAAGTACAATAATAGAGTGATTTCATAGAAGGTTGTTGTTAAGTGTCATGGAGTAGAGTTGGTTCTGACACAAAACAACCCTCTATACAACAGAATAAAACACTGCTAGGCCCCATGCCATATTCAAAATGGTTATATTTGAGCCCACTGTAGCAGCTGATGTGTCAATCCACTCTGTGTCCCCTCTTTCCCCTTTTCAGTGACCCTCTATGGAAGCACTCATATGCATAGGTATGTAGAAAACTTCTTTATAGCTGATAAAAAGTTACAACGGAAGCATAAAATCTAGTTTAGATGTAGAAGTGTCAATTAATAGAAAGCTAACATGTCCTTTGAACATGTTATAAGGACAGCTCAGTCCCCGGGACAAGGATAACATGCCTGGTAAAGCAGAGGATCCGTGAAAAAGAAAGATAGTATACAAGGTGCACTGAGCCCTGGTGGTGCTGTTGAGAAAGTCCTGGCCTGCAAAACACAAGTTTGGCAGTTCAAAACTACCAACAGCTATGTAAGAGGAAGGTGAAGCTATTTCTGTCTTTAAATATTTATTACCTTGGAAACTACGTGGAGGTCACTGTCAGCCAGAATCCACCCAATGGCAGTATTTACTTGTTTGTTCTTGATACATATGTATTAGATATTCATTGGCAAGACATAAAATCAGATCTATGATCATACGTCTTTTCCTTTATTCTTGATATAAAATATAATACAGCAAATGGTTGTGCTTAGGAGAACAGAAATAGAGGCAAATCTTTTTAACAGGATTTCTGAATGTTTTCAATGGTTTTATGAAATGCTAATCTTGTGTCATATCTGCGTATATTTGCATTCACTTTTGAAATATAAATACACGTGACATGTGATTAAATTTGAAAATTAGTTATTGATACTAATGTTTAGGCTCAACAAGAGAGGGATTGATTCTCTATACAAAGATGGTGAGAGAGCAAATACTAACCAATCTGAGAGACATCATTTAATCTGCATGAGTTTGGTTTGGGTGTTTACATTCTACCAGGCAGTACTTCTTCCAGCAACAGTTGGATGAATAGGGAACATTTTAATCCAGAGGGAGATGAGGTAGGCCTTTTTATAGTTATAATGAAATGGACTATCAAAGCCATATCTCTCAGGATGCTAACCTACCCAAGAGAAACTCAAACCTCACAGTTAGATCCGTGCTATGTTGATGACCAGAGCACTCACAATGCCTCTTACTGGGCTATGATGCCCTGGCTACCTTTTAGGAAATATTTTAGACAGGGCAAGGGACTAAAGATAGTGATTTGTACAGAGCATATGTGGAGTCTATGCAATATCTTAGGACTACATTTCCCAAAATCCCTTGCTAACTGATGGGCATACCCCTGAAGGAATTTCCTCAGAATCTATTGCTCAGGAAAGACTAAAAGGCTGTGTCTGCAGGTGGGCAGCAAGAAGTACAGAAATTGGCCATGCTGGCTGGGAAGGTTTGTCTTCCCCCTTAGCTTTCTAAAAAGATATTCTAGTGATAACCTATGTCTTTGGGGAGTATAAGAGCCTCAATTTTGATTAAAGTATCATCCAAGTAAGCCCAAGGACACATAGGGTACCCCTCCTCAGCTGAAGACGGAGTCCTTGCTTTGCAAAAGTAGCCATTGTGTGGAACTTTACTCGTGTCTGTACAACTAAATAACCTTTATGCAATGCAAATAGACTTTTAATTTTAGGACTTTAGTGAAAGAAATGTTATCTGCTTTCCTTGAGGTGACTCACTAAGCTATTAATGCCTAACTCCTTTCTTTGCAAATGGAAGAAGCAAAAAAAGCAAAGCCTAAAAGCAGGCAGAGAAATAGACTCTTAGATAAATCACTTGTAAATTTCTGGGGTGTGCAATTTTTAACTGTAATAAACATCCCTCTTGCAGGGTTTTTTCTAGTACCAGCATACATTTTTATATAAGCATTTTTCAGAGATTGTTTAACTGTTGAAATAGGAAATATGTATTACTTCTCAAATCAATAAAAATTGATGTAAACATGAATGCTCATTCTGCCAGCATTATGCTGTTTTCTCCCTCGATTAATATATTTATGTGTTTATAAAGAAACATGACATTAAAATGGCATGGGTCTTCATGAGCATTTAAAAAAAACAAGTTCAATCTCCATTAAGTAAAATTTTATTAGACATTTTCTCTCTTAGGTATCATTCTGTGTTTTGGAGAAATGCAGAAAATCTGGCAAAATATCTGATTCAAGCTTTTCAGGTTCAAGTTGTGAGCAAGTAAATTGTAGAAATTATTGGTTACGGTGTGCTTTTGTCAAGATTGCTGAAAAAATTGGAATTAGATAATGTTGATCGTTGCACATTTGTTGAATGTGTTTGGATGTTCCTGGATCATACATAAATAAAAAATGGTTGAAATGTTTGTTACGTAGAGTTCAGCACAATCAGTTTTTTAAAATATGGGATGGCAAATGCAAGATCCAGCGATAAAACAAAGGATACCTTGAGATTCATAGCAGCCCTGTGGTGTAGTGTAGAGCGGCCACAAAAAGTTTCCCAGTTTGCGATCTTTGCCGGAGCAGAGTTCCTGTAAAGCTGACTTCTTCCTCCTGCAAAATGGTTAGGGGCTTTGAACTTCTGACCATCCAGTTAGCATGTGAGCACTCTCAGAGCGACACCACCAAGACTTCCAGAGAACAGAGCATGCCTGAATGAAATGAGGCTATGTGCTCAGAAAATTTTTAGTGGAATTTGAAATACTGTCACAGTATAGCTCAAAGAACAGAGAAGAGTGGAAATAGAGCTGAAAAACAACAACAAACAGACAACAATGGGAACGTGGAAGATCAGCTGTAGCAAAGTCTTCTCGCCTTTTTGCCAAAACAGAGGGTTTAAAGGCAGAACTACTTTGACCTGTTTGACGTCTGCCCCAAGGAACTAGAAGGGATGTTTTTTTATCTACACTTTCAAGAAAGCTCAAATAAATTATAAAGTTTATAGAAAATAGAGAAGGCGTGAATGAGTGTAAAGATGCTTGACAAATGACTGAATGAAGCATATGTACACAACCCACATATAAACAGATCCCTAGAGATAATGAGCAAGCAATTTGCTTGCTCCAGAATCCTACACAGTACGGAATGTATAATGAAATTGCTTCTTAACGACCACAATGTTTAAGTCTTCATTACAAAATTAAATGCAAATCATTGAGGATGAACCTGACCCCAATAGTCTTGGTGCTTTTCACATAAAACTCGGTAGTCTTTTAATTTGGTTCCAGTCATTTAATTTCCACACAATAGACTCTGTGCTTGGAATGTGAACAGGTTAAGGCATGACTTTTATTGCTCCCTTAATTTAGGGGAAAATGAAAAGCCAAATAGAAAAGAGTTGTTTTGAAAATGTGACTTGTGATCCAAGCACTTGCCACGTGGTTTACGGGCACATGGCACCGGTATGATCTGCCGTTCTTCCAGTAGCAAGATGAGAAGCCGAGGGCTGTGATCTTGAGTCCCATTTCATCTTTGCCAATGTGCATTTATTAACCTTAAATCCTCTTCCACATCAGAACAGCAGAAATAAATTCCAACCTTCTTCTTAACACGCTTAGCACAATGCTTAGCACTTAGTAAGCACTCAATAACAACTGCTTCTTTCAGTCCCCACATATGCACAATGTAAGACATGCCATGTGATAACTAAGTCCCTACACACGTTATTTTTGTGACTGGAGGTGAAATAGTAACCTAATTTTTAGGTCATTTCTTGCCTTTACATAATCTCTGTTACTTGGGTCATCATTGCTATTGTCCGGTAACATAAGAATCACCTTTGAAATATATAAAATGTTTAAATTCATGAGCCCTGCCCATGAAAATTATGATTTGGGGCTGGGCACATGATTCTGATGAATGTTTTCTGATGATCACAGTCTGAGAAACACTCCACTAAACACTTCATATCGACGGTGACACTGTATTCAAGGAGAGGAATTTATTTTGGAATTGCAATAAAGATAGGACTTTTGTTGTTTTTGTTATGGTTATGAAATCAACTATTTAGATAACTGTTAGTTTCCTCCCCCTTAACATCAACCCAAATAGATGAAATTAGAAGTCAGGCTTAAATTCTGTGTAAGACTATGGTCTTACAAGTGCTTCCTCATTTCTCATGCTGACATCTCTCCGCTTGCTGAGCATACTGGGGAGAGTGGCAAAGGACTGCAGATTTCCCAGGTTGCAGCACTTCTCACTGAGGAGCTAAAGCTACACACTGGTGCATTGTTGACCGAGCCAGGAAGTGTAGGAAGAGAAGCACATTGATTTTTGTAGGTGTTTTTCAGATCGAAAATATGAAAACCTCTTTAAATCCCATTTCTGTACTCCAGCCGTGAAAATCCGAATGACTCCTTATAAGGCAATAGCAGAGTTTCAATTTCTCACTGGACTATTCTTACTTAGATCTGTGCTTCCAGAAACCTGCATGAGTTTTTTTAAAACAGGAAAGAGAGAGAAAGAAAAGAAAACAAAGAAGTTACTTCATGTGACATGCTGGGCAATTTGATTTCATAATTCATTCTTCGGTTTGTATTTGAGTTTATTATCTTATAAAAATTCATTATAAAAATTTTTGGAAACCTCTTGATTAATGAGTAAGAGGAACTCAAAGGACATACCCCTGGAATGAAAGGCTGCCATACTGAAGGGATCAATGGCAAATGTTCACCTGAGATTTGGAAAAGAAGTATTGCGTAAAGCCTAAACAGAAAGTAACAAAATAAGTTCTGTAAAATGTTATCACCTTCAACCATTAAGTGACTGTTTTATTTTTAATGGGCTCTATGTTGAAATATATCTTTCAATTAGAAAAGAAGCATTAATAGATAGAATTGTTACATTACCGATCTACAGGAACAAAGTCAGCACAGAAAGTGAAGTCTATCATATTTATTCAAAAAGTCCACGCCCAACCAAACAGGTAAATGGTCAACTGTGGTAATCCAGTTAGGATTTGTAGTGGATCTACCATTCTGAGGTTTGGGTTCATTAAATTGAAACTTGATCAAAACTTTTTGTTTTCTTTTTGGCAGATGAATCAGAAATTGAGTCCCTAAAATTATGAAATGACAAAAATTACTTTTATCTTCTGGGAGATAGTGGTGGAATATACAGACCTGAACTCTTTACAGGACACAAGCAGCAATGAAGCAGAGGTGTGATCCTACTATGGAAAAATCCTAATGAACAAAATCAGTTATCAAAGCTAGGATTCTGAGAACCAGAGGCATGAAAATAAGGTGATGGGCTGAGTTCTAGCGAGAGTTGTGTTAGATGCTTATACAACTACCAGCATGTAGATGAGATCACCTGCAGTTTATAGGCCATGGCTCCAAGACCTTATTGGAATGAAGTCAGGCAAGTTAGCCATAATTCACTAATAAAAACATAGCAAGGATCCTTGATATCACAACTTTTCAAAGTTTGACAGCTAGCCCACAGGTTGGTGGTTCAAACCATCCATCAGCTCTGTAGGACAGAGACCTGATGCTATGCTTTCTTAAAAATCAGGACCAAGAAAGCCCTATGGGGAAGTTCTATTCTGTAGGTTGTTGAGTCAATGTTAATACAAAATGACAATCAATAATAACAATAAGCAAATGACCAAGATCTTTAGAGGATTTAGAGTCCACTTATATATA
>NW_022103907.1:15146891-15160169 GCF_000313985.2 Echinops telfairi | reverse complement strand
ATGTTTTGAGAATGATGAGGGCAATGAATGTACAAATGTGCTTTACACAATTGATGTATGTATGGATTGTGATAAGAGTTGTATGAAGCCCTAATAAAATGATTTGAAAAATAGAACAAAGAATGCTTTAGTAATGTAAGATATTGCCCAACAAGCTTTGGTCAGCACAAATTGATAGTCAAAGCTCACAATTCCGTATTCACATATTCTGTGTTCTTTACTTTCATTCTGCAGGGAAGTAAACAGTTAAATTTGAAATATGTACCTTTTGTTAAAGGTCATTTAGGAGAGAGAAGAAGGAAAGAAGCTCTTCCTGCACACAGGGAACTTTTATTTCAGTTGGGAAAAGGATGCATGTTGAAGGATTTGTTGAGTGAAGAGGACATACAATGCACCCCCATCCTCCCTGCCCCCCAGCACTATCCTTTAGAGGTGAAGCTCTCTTTCTAAGATAAATGGTTGTGTTTTGCATGGAGGGAGGTTGGATACTGGGCCTTAGAATTTTAGCCTACATAAAGAACCCGGTTCACAAAGTGTCAAGAGGCAGAAAATGTAACTTACCAAGAGATCACATGGATACAGAATGAGAAAATCTTTGATGAGCTTACCAATACGAAGTTTAAAAATTCTTGTTTATTTGTGTTATAAGAAATTAGAGACTTCCTAGCTACATAGGAAGTTTTCTGAATTGGGAAGAAACCTATATTATATTTCCCAAGAAAGCACTGTGGTTCCCAAAATGGGACTGCTAACTGCAAGGTCAACAGTTCATCAGCTATACTGCTGAAGAAAGATGAGGCTTTCTATTTACGTACAGAGTGACGGACTCATAAACCCACAGAAGCGTTCTACTTGGTCCTATGGGGTCACTATGAGTTGGCATCAACTTGGTAGCGGCGAGTTTAAGTGTGTGATCAGACAATGGAAGACCAGTTATTCTCTTTTTCCTATTTGTCAGTCTCTATCAGTTGCTGCATCTCCTAATGCACTCATTGTTTTTCCCACTGTCACCTCCTCTCTTCTATTGTTCTCATCTAATGAGTGTTTGGGTTTTATTTTGGTCTTTGTGTTTGTCAGTCTTCAAATTTCCATTTGGTTCTTTCTACGTTCTCTCTATCTTGTGAGAGATTTCATTTTTCCATTGGTTCAACACTGTCTTCAATTGTCTGCTAATTTTAACATTAGCAATATTTTGTTACCGAATATTCCATTGTCCTTGTCACCTTGGGTTGAAGTCCATTGATTGTCTTTTTTCCCCATGTAGAGTGATAGTTTTCCTAATTTTAAAAATAGAAATAATCTTGCATTTTATATAGATATCTTTAATATCATGTTATGAGAATCTGGAACTTATCTGAATCCTATGGAGACTATCAGTCTTCTACATTTTAATTTGATTCTCAAAATATTTGGTATGCTGGACAGGATAAGGTCGATATGTAAGGAGGATGGAGATGAGGTCAGGAGTTCATAAAATTTTTCTCTCCAAGATCACCTTGATCTGTTTCTGCTTCTGTATGTCATCTGTTCTACAGACTGACCTTTACATTATCCCACTCCCTTATAAAACCCGATATTATGCTGGTGTCTTGTTTAAATAAGCAGTAGAGTTAACCCAACATTCGTGGAAATAGAGTTTCCATTGTTTGTCTGCCTCAGAATTTGGGCTCTCATAGAATCACATTGCCAATATTTTTCTTTCTTTTTTTCTTTTTTTAAACATTTTATTAGGGGCTCATACAACTGTTATCGCAATCCATACACACATCAATTGTGTAAAGTGCATTTATACATCATTCTCAAAACATTTTCTCTCCACCTAAGCCCCCGGCATTAGGTCCTCATTTTTCCCCTCCCTCCCCGCTCCCCCCTCCCTCATGAGCCCTTGGTAGTTTATAAATTGTTATTTTGTCATATCTTGCCCTGTCCGACGTCTCCCTTCACCCACTTTTCGGTTGTCTGTCCCCCAGGGAGGAGGTCACATATAGTTCCTGGTAATCGGTTCCCTCTTTCCTACCCACTCTCCCTCTACCCTCCCTGTGTTGCCACTCACACCACTGGTCCTGTAGGGCTCATCCGCCCTGGATTCCCTGGATTTTCAGTTCCTATCTGCACCAGTGTACATCCTCTGGTCTAGCCAGACTTGCAAGGTCGAATTCGAGTCATGGTAGTGGGAGCGTGGAGGAAACATTTAGGAACTAGAGGAAAGTTGTATTTTTCATCGTTGTTACATCGCACCCTGACTGGCTCATCTCCTCATAAAAACCCCATGGGACTGAGAGAAGAGGGGAGAAATTCAACAATGCACAGATAGTCTTCACACTTGCTCTAAGTAATTCCTTTGTACACTCTGAAAGCCTAAGATAAAGGGATTCTTCTCGAACTCTCTCTCTCGGTGCCTCACTACCCATGCCTGCTGTGTTGGGTCCAGGCTTAGAAATACGAGCTGCATAGAACTTGTAAACTCGTGATCAGGTCTATGGAATTCTGAGTTTAGTTCTGGTGCCACATTCTTCATACTGTAACATCATCCTCATAAAGCTGCTCTATGCAGGCTGCATAATGTTTCATATTTCTAAATGGATATTTTAAGACAAAAAAGACCCACAATGACCAATATAAAACACTCCCTGTATATGTATAATAAAGATGGAGAAACAGGGTAGAACCAGAATACCCAAAGTTGATTTTAAAGTAAGCATACTTAAAATAAATTTGAAAAATTGACAACTGCTACAAATAGATAAATGCAAATTATTTGACACCAAAATAAAGAATGCAAGTTGAATGCAATGATGTGTGCATATGTGTATACATGTTTATGTTTAAGACTGCATATTGAAGACATTAGGAAAATGGATTAATCCTTACTAAATTAGAAGATACACTATCTGGAATTGCTGCAGTTAGTTATTTCTTTGGATGAGTAGTTTGAAGACTGATATTAAATTATATGAGGGGGTACCCTCCAAAAAAGAGTAAAACGCTCCTCTGGACAGACCTTTCATAGTATGTGATTTTCCCACAGGTGAGCATCAAGCAATCCCCTCTAAGTTAGTGCAGCCAGTGCCATCACCTGGGAAGATTCTCTCTGGTCACAGCGAAATTTTTGTAAAAGCAGTTTTACTCAAATCTCATTTTTTGGTCATGGCTGATTTAAGAGAAAGAGTGTGCAGCTGTGAAATTTTGCATCCTGCTTGGGAAAATGCTGCAGAAACTGTTGTGACGTTGAACACGGCTTACAAGGACAGTGCTCTGGGAAAAATTCAAGTGTACCAGTGATTTTCTCATTTCAAAAAAGATGAAATGTTGATTGATGAGAAACCTTATTCTGGATGTCCATCAACTTCCCAAAGAGATGATAATGTCCACGAAATTCATGCACTTGTGCTGGAAGACTAATGATGCACATTGATGAGATGGGGAAATTATTTGGACTATCAATTCAGGAAATTTTAATGGAATATTTGGGAATGAGAAATTTGTTCACTGTGAAATTTGTTCCCCGGGGTTTTGACTGACCAGGAAAAAAATGCATCAAGTGTAAACATCCTGTGCTTAGAGAGAACAGTTCCAAAATGACCAAATTGTCCCCAAGGTCATTACTGGTGACAAGACATGGTGCTATTCTTTTGACCCTGAAAGTAAACATCAATCAAGCCAGTGGAAGATGCCATCATCACCTCCCTCAAAAAAAGCTCATCAAGTGAAATCAAAGATCGAGATGATGGTCATTTGTTTTTTCTGATGTGAGGGAGATAGTACATTTAGAGTTCATTCCAACAGGTCAGACTGTTGATCAAGTTTCTAATTAGAGGTTCTGAAAAAAAAATGTGTAACAGAGTGCAACAAAAAAAGTCTGATTGTTGGCAGATGGGGCACTGGTTTTGCTACCACGACAATGCATGTGATCATGCAGCCATCTCAGTGTGCTAATTTTGGGCAAAAAACAGTTTGCCTCTCTTGCCTCATGCACCTTACTCACCTGACCACACTCTGTGTAACTTTTTTTTGTTTCCATGATTGAAGAGGGACATTAAAGGACATCAATTTGATGAAGAAATAACAAGGGAGGTGTTGTCAGCTATGCAAACAGATGAGTTTGAAAAATGCTTCCAAGAATGGAATCACAGGTTTGACAAATGTGTTAAGTTTAATGGAGAGTACTTTGAAGGGATAAGGTTGTAAAAAATTTAAATGAATAGCTTTGAAAAATATTCAGGGTTTTTTCTTTTATTTCAGAGAAAAAAATATCACTGATATCAGTCATTTTAAGTTTTGCTACAATAAGTTAGAGTAAATAGTCATTGACTTTAGAATAAAAAAGTCAAGTAATAAAAATATCATCAAAATAAGTTAGTTAGTAACCATATAGCTTTCCTACAGAAGCGCATTGGATTTATATTCTCAGAAAGTATCAGTTGAGAAAGGTTTATTATGGTCACATAAATAAGTAATAGGGTCACTTCTTCATTTCTTAGTTTACGATGGTAAGCATATAAGGTTAATAAAACACTTAAAGTTTTAAAAATAAATTCCTTAAAGCTACTGAACGGTATACTTTAGCTTATTAAAACAAGTATTTTAAAATGTAGTACTTGCTAATTCACCCATAAATCTATTTAAATATGAGCTATGGGTACATTTTCCTCTATTGATAAGAAAATATACATCTTTCCTTAGAGCTGAGGGTAGCAAAATAGGAGTTCCTGTCAGTAGCTACTTTAAATTTAATGGAGCTAAATAAAATATGTCAATACAGAGTGTAGCCCTAGGGGTTTTGAAAAAATAATTTTGGATTTAGGAAAAGGAAAAAATTAACCAAGTTTTTCTTCTAAAATGTATGAGAGGTATGTCAGTAGGCTCATGTCTTCAATGGTCTCCTGGATCCAGACTGGAGGTGCAGTAATAGAAATCAGCAGGAAGATGCAAACTTCCCTAAACCGCACTACATTTGATGGTGTATTTTGGCTCAAGCTGCTTTCATTTCATTTCCTCCCTTGGCAGTGTGTCGATTTTCCTGGTGGAGCACTCAGCTGAAGTTATGCTGCCAACGAGATTGAGTTTATGGAACAGGAAGAGAGCTTAGGTATGTCAGGTACTGTTGAACCCGTCAAAGGGGATTTCAGGTATGTGCAGTGGTGAAGAGTAAGAGATTAGAAAGGAGATGTTAGTCAAAATAGACTGAGGATTATTTTAAAGAGGAAACTATTTCAAGGAAATCCACAAAACTAAGAACATGATGGCAAATTTGTAGGAGGAAACAACATTAGTGATGATGTTCATTTGGCAGTGCAGGAAAAATTGGAAGAATCCTGCAGGAGTCTACACTGGAGTGCTCAGCTGCTAATCAATAATTGGAACCCATGAGCCACTTTGAGGGAATCTGGTTCTATAAAATTTACAGTCTTCAAAAATCTATGGAAGCACTTCTACTCTGTCTTATAGACTCCCCAAGTAAATGGGAATCAACTCAATAGTAATAGATATTGAGATAATTTCTCACAGCGACTCATTTAGGGTACCTCAGAAATGATAATGATGTACGATTTTCATTACATACCAAGATATTTCATATAGAAAAAGTGATGTGTATGGATAATGGAAGCAGGCTGGTCATGTTTGAAACTATGCTGTACCAACAAATTATTTCAGTTCTCTCTATCTCAGTTTTATCATCTGCAAAACTGTTTCAGTGAAAATAATAATAGCATAATTAAAGATCTTATATGCATGAGGACACACTTAATAAATGATGCCTTTTCAAATTGTTACCTGAAAAATCATAGTCAGTAATTGTTTTTCTAATAGAAATGAAACCAGTATCTCTGAAGATGATTCAATTTCTGTTAGCAGAACATTATTGACTATGATCCTTTTTAGTCAAATATATACACACTTCTAGTGGGTAGGGGCCTTCCAGTTGGCTCCAACTCCTATTGACTTCATGTACAACAGATAAACAGTCCCCTGTCCTGTGTCATCCTTACAATGCTGTTACACTTTGGCCCATTGTTGCAGCCGATGTGTAAATCCATCTGACCCAGGTCCTTTCCCTTTTTCAGTGACCCTCCGCTTTACCAAGCATAATGACCTTCACAGAGATTGGTCTCTGTTGATACTATGCCAAATTACATGAGGCAAAATCTCCCTATTCTCAATGTTAAGAGATATT
This sequence comes from Echinops telfairi, assembly GCF_000313985.2. Lineage (NCBI taxonomy): Eukaryota > Metazoa > Chordata > Mammalia > Afrosoricida > Tenrecidae > Echinops > Echinops telfairi. Next base: position 15,153,994 of record NW_022103907.1, on the reverse strand, counting down.
CTGATCATACGTTCTTCAGAACAGACCTGTTTCTTTTAGCTATCTATGATACTTTCAATATTCCGAACCAGTGCCATACTTCAAATGCATCATTGTTGGTTTTTTTATGATTTTGAATTTTGTTCCACAATTTCCCACTGCTCCATCTCAGACCTGTCAGAACATTCAGTACTGCTAGTCTGCTACTACCTAGTCCTTCTTGTTTAAGGCTTGTGGAAGCTCAGAATGCCTGCGCCATTAGGCCTCTGGGTGAATCATCTCCATGCATGTCTGATTTTCTTCACTCTTCTTTGCTCTAGATGAGGAGAGGCCAATTGATAGAGTTTATAAATTGTACTTTGGTAAGCAGCAACTAGGGTCTCAAAAGCTTAAGTCCTGGTTTATTATTATTATTTTATATATAATCATTGATGCAGGTAGCCAAAAGGCATTTAAAGCAGGCCTTGTTGGTGCTTGCTAAGTAGGCAGAATTTCCCTGGAGAAAAATGTTGCTTGAGAGTGGCCTGTCAGTATGGTAGCTCTACTGCTATATGGAGGGATGAGAGAGAGAGAGAGAGAGAGAGAGAGAGAGAGAGAGAAAAGAAGTTACTTAAGCGAGTTCCTACTTCTTCCTTTTGATTGAACACATTGTATTGCCTTCCATTTTCCTTTGTCTAAAATTATAATTTGGCTTATCAGTTTATTATACAGCATGAGTGGTGAATGCTGGAAATTGTGTAAGGCAGAAACCTGTCAGAAAAAGAACATTATGATATTTTCCTCTAAAATGAATGATAGGAAAGTGTTAAGACTGTACCTGGTCAAAGGCAGAAGACTCTGGAGATGCCAAGTACAAGGGAGGCCCATTGATTTCTGGTTCTAATAGGTATTACCACATAATAAGATGCTGCATCAATGCCACAGCATAGCCAGGATATGCCAATTGATTCTGACCTTTGTGGCCAGGAGGGGAAAAAAATCTGAAAAATCTCTTTGAATTTTGGGAGGAAAATTCTGCATCAAAATTAACTAAAGAACATCTGGTAGCCATTGAAGGCCTAAAAATAATATGAAGGAACAAAAATTATAAAATATTGGCTTGATAAAAGTGCAGAACTATGCAAGATTTGGCCTTTAATTTCTGAAGCAATTAAATTGAAACATTTGTCACATCTCTTGTAATTTTTTTCATCCTATAGTATTACATTATGGAGCACATTAGGAAAAAATAGAAACCTACTGCATGTATTAACATCACTTCATATTATCAGTTAGATTTCATTTAAAAATCAAATTTTCTTACTGTTAAAAATCAGTTTTAAATATTTGGAAGATTCAGCATCAAACCAAATTATTTACTCTTAGAACTCTCAGCTTGGGAACAGTAGTGGTTACTTTGCATAGTGACATTTCAATTAGTATAAAACATAGCCAGAGGGATGATTTTATAAACATCCTAAATTATCCAGAGAAAATGAGTAAATATTCAGTTGAAACTGGCATTTCTCCTTTTCTCCAGCCCTCTACATATGCTCTTTTAGTATAAGATTCCTAGTTAGGAGTGGGCTATAGAAATGCTTTGATGTAGAAACACCTTTGGAGCACTCAGTGAGCGAAGACAGGACCCTCGCTGAAACAGAAATGTATAGCAGTGACCCAGGGAGACAAATGGCATTTCTCCTAGGCTGGGGACATTGGAAGAGAGTCTGTAGATTCTCACCTTCTATTCAAGACACTCAGTTCTAATTATCAGCCAATCTATTTTTAGCACAGATACCAACAGTCTATCACTGGAGGCTTGAATGTTGCTCTTACACTTCTTAGGTTTCAGCAGAACTTCTGAGCTAAGATGGACCTGGGAAAGACTGTGATCTACTTCTGAAAATCAGGCAGTGAAAACGCTGTGGGTTACAACAAGCTGATTCCGTTGTATTGGGGCCCACCATGAGTTTGGGCAGACTTGCCAGCTGCTAACAATAACAACAAACTTGAAAATCGACTTGATAGCTTCCTGGGAAGTGTTATATGAACGAGAGTAACGAATCTAAACCAGGAGAGAACGCACAACATTTTACCTTCCATTATGTCATATGTTCACATGTGTAAGAGAAAACAAAAATATGCCACCTAGTAACAGTCAATGGAATTAACAGTTTATCATTTTAAAGCCATACCTTTGAAGCAAAACACCACTCCAAAAGCCATTTATTGACACAGAGGTGGATGCAGAGAGATCCTGAGTTCAGGGACATGTTACAACACCACTGGATCCACAAGAGTTCCCACACACTAGCCTGTGATTTTCCTGCACTCAGCAACATTGCATGTGTTTTGTGAGTCTGAAGAGGACTTTATAGATTGGTATCGGACATATGGGCAAATATTGGACTTATGAACTTGACCTGGATTGGGCTGGGATGTTTTCTCAATATTCAATTGATCTTGCATATAAAGCTCTTTCTTGTACACATGTGAGTCTTGATGAATTTGTTTCTCTAGTCTACCCGGACTAACACAAGTGCATTGACAGGGAGCTGCCAGAGATTCAAGACTGATTCAGAAGGGGACTTGTAACAAGATTTAGTATTGCTGATGTCAGCTGTATCTTTTGTGAAAGCAGAGAATACCAGGAAGGTGTTTACTTGTGTTTAATTGACTATACTAAGGCATTAAACTGTGTGACACTATAACAAACTATGAATAGTCTTTAGAAGAGTGGAAATTCTGGAACACCTCATTGTACTCCTTCAGAACCTGTACAAGGGTCAAGAGGCATTTGTGAAGACAGAGCAAGGAAATAATATAGCATGATTTAAAATTGAAAAGGGTGTGTCCTTTCCTCCATATTTATTCATTCTGTACACTGAGCAAATAATCAAGGAAGATAGATTATATGGAGAGGAATGCCACATCAGGCTTAGAGAAAGATTTATTAATAATTTGTGATATGCTAACCTTGTTTACTGAACGTGAGGAAGATGAAGCATTCACTTTCTGATGAAGATCAAAGACTGCAGTAGTCAGTTTAGATTACAACTCAATGTACAGAAATAAAATTTCTCACCACTGGACCATTTATCTCCATGATAAATGGAGAAAACATTGAACTTTCTCAAGAACTTCATCTTGCTTGGATCCACAATCAATGTTCATGAAAAGAACAGTCAAAAGTTCAAAGGAGACATTGCATCGTATAAATCTGTAGCACAAGAGCCGGTATATTGTGGGAAAGCAGGGTTGTCACTTTAAGGACTAAGGTGTGCCTGCACCAATCCCTGGTCTTTCTAATCACTTCACATACACTGAAAGTTGGACGTTGCATGAAGAAGAATGGGTGCATTTGAATTATGATACTGACAAAGACTACTGATAACGTCATAGACTGCTGCTAGAATAAGCAAATCTGTCTTGAAGAAGTAAGGCAGAATGCACCTTGGAGACAAGGGTGGCGAGACTCCACTTTATGTACTTGGGTTGTCCGGAGAGATCAGTCCATGGATAAGGACATTATGGTTGGTAAAGCAGAGGGGCAGCAGAAAAGAGGAAGGTCCTCAACAAGATGGATTGGCACAGTGGTGGCAACAGCGGGCTCCAACATAAGAGCAAGTGTGAGGATGGCACAGGACCAGGCTATGTTTCATTCTGTGGTACACAGAGTAGCCGTAAGTCAGAACTGATTCGCTGGCACCGAATAATAACAATAAGGTCCTTCATAATGTTTCAAGTCACCACCCAGATAGTCTGGGCCTTTCATATTCAGCACTTGATAGTCACTCACTCCAGTGATCATAATGACAAGTAACTAATCATTTTTATCGTCATGTAGCATCAGTAAAGAGACATGCTATAAACATTCTCTTCATTTTAAGAACGAGCTGTCTCCTACTCCAGATGGAATCGCTTCTTGGTGCTTAGTTCTCATTTGTTTCAGACTGTCCTCCCTTCAAAATCCCCCCAAACACCTGTCAAGGAGCCCATTCAGATGCATAGAAGCCCTATCTAGGGTTTATGACAAATACTTTGTCCATCTTTATGGGAGCAGACAACCTCATATTTCCCCTGAGGAACTATTGTGGATTTGAACCCCTCACCTTACTTTTATTCATCTAACAGTTACTCAACAGCCCAAATTGGCTCTGTGAGCTCCCTTCAGAAGATTCCTGTCACTTGGGAGCTTCCCTTGGTAATAGGATTAGACGGTGGTTCCAGTGGTCCACCAAGAAAAGGGGATACTACCAGCATGAGCTCTATTGGATGGGGACAATGGCTATGTATACACATTGAGGCTATTTCAATTTTTAAGATTTCTTTTTCACATCCTCAAATGGTGCCATCCTATAAATAGTAGCAGCCAAGACAACTGAGCACAAAGCTTTAAAGAATACAAGTCTATTATCCCCCATACATACTACCACCACCCATAGCTAGTGACGCATAGGCTCAAAGCCACCCTATAAAGGATTTGTCAGGTTGTCACCTTTATGGGCACAGGGAACCTCAACCTTTTCCTAGAGAGTACCTATTGGGTTTGAACCACCAACGTTTTGGTTAACAGTCCAACACTTAACCTGACAGAACCACCAGGGACCCTTAATCTTTTTACATAACATAACAAGATTTTTGAATGCTCAATCTCTGCCATTACACATCACATTTAATCCTCCTAAGTATTCTAAAAGTTAAGCGATATTTTCAGTGAAATTTATAAGTGAGTAAATAGAGGTTTAGAAGGGTTAAGGAACTGTGTTAGTCTGGGTAGACTAGAGAAACAAATCCATGCGTATAAATTTATACACAAATTTATGTGTATAAAAAGATTTATAGACAAGAGCAATTGAACATTGAGAAAACATCCCAACCCAGTCCATATCAAGTCCAAAAGTCCAATATTATCCCATACGTCTGATGCCGATCTATAAAGTCCTCTTTCAGACTTGGAAAACACATGCAATGGTGCCGAATGTAGAAGATCACAGGCCAGTGGATAGAAAGTCTTTGGATCCAGTGCCATTGGAAACATCTCAGCACAGGCAGGGCTCTCTGCCTGGCTTCACCCAGGGTTGCATCAGGGTAGGTCCATGTGTCTTGTCAGCTTCTATGTCTCCTAGGGTCTCCCACCTCCAAGGAGGAAATACTGGAATTCCCAGAAACCTCAGGGGAATGCTATGCCCTCCCAGAAGCCTCATTGGCTATGACCTGACTGACAGACTAGATTCTACCGCTACACACTTAATCCTTAAATTGATAATTGTATAAGTACCACAGGGATTTAAAAGCTGTCTACTTGGTGAGGGTTGGAACTGTGATGGGAAGCATATTAATCTCCACTACACTCTTATTTGCTTTCTCAAATGGAGCAGGAATTAAAAAAGAAGAATGCTTTCAAGTGTATATTTTGTTTGTTCTTGCTAGACTTCTGTAAACTTTTTTTAATGGGAAGAAGGTAATATTAATGAGAAATTAATGTTGCAGTAGTGGTACCAGGAGCAGATTCCATTCAAAAGCTGTAAAGACAGATATATAAAAATATATTGTTAAGGCAAGTTATGTGATTATCGAATTATATAAAAGATAACCAAATATGGTATCCTTGACCCCAATCTTTAATTTCTTATGTATGAGTGGAATTTATCTTTAACCAATCTTAAAGCTTTCTTAATGTTTTAGTTTTTTTAATTTAATGATAATGTCTCATCTTTCTACAATACCCTTTGTTATGGGTTGAAATGTGTCTCTCCCAAATCAATGTTGACATACATTTATACCTATAACTGTAATATTGTGTGGGAATAAAGTTTCCTCTGTTCGGTTAATGAGACCATATTATTGTAGGGTGTGTCCTAAAACTGTAAGACATAGAAAGAGCAGATTAGACACAGGAGAAGCACAAATGTAAGTAAAACAGATGTCAAGACAGGTCACCAAGGGTTATACTAGGACTACAGAAGATGAGAAACACTTAAACCAGTGTTGACAGAGAAAGTAATCCATTTTATTTAAGGCATCCGTAATTTAAGAAGTATGCTGTTGACTTTGACTTATGGTGTTGGCAAAGACTATTGACTATACCATGAAATGCAAAGGAACAAACAAATCTTCTTTTGAAGAAGTATAGTCAGAATATTTTTTAGAAGGCAGGACTTTGTTTCATGAATTCTGGGCATGTTATCAGGATGGACCAGAACCTGGCTGTCTTTCTTCCCCTATGCATACAGTCACTCTGAGTCTGAACTTGATGCATAGCACCTAACAACAACACAACGCTATACACTTATGCTACAGTAGCTTTAAGCAACTAAGCTATTATTATTATTATAGAATAGATAACATAATGCTTTACCTTGTAGGACCAAACTAAAAATTATCTTAAAGTAAAGCTAGAAAATGCACAGCTTATCTGATGTAACTTCATCTCTATTCATTGTGATTTTACAGTCTATTTCCAATTATTTTGCACAAATAAAATTCAATGTGAATTTGATATTCTGTATAAAGACATACTATTGTATCTTTGGAAATAGAAATAAATATCTAAGCAAACAACATATCAAAATAAGAGCTCTAACTGAGAAGTAAAAAATATCAACATTGATTACTAAGATGGGTGCTGATGAGTCACTGGGGGGCATATGGATTTTTTTTTAACATTTTATTAGGGGCTCAAATAATAAACCACATTTTCTGGCAAGATTTCTTTAACTAACAAGACTAAGTTAATAACTCAGAGGACCTTATCTATATGGTAAAAGTCAGAAGCACTGTTCTAGTTTATATATACCTAGGTTTATTCCAAGCAACATGTGTTAAAACGCACCTCTGTTACCAGAGGATGTCTGCAGACAAGTTCTTTCAGTGTTGCACTTGTCTAAGTCCCAGTAGCATCACACCTATAAATAAGATACATTTATGCCACATGTCAAAGGGGATTGTGAGGTCAGGGATAATATTAAATTTTAAGCAAGACCCAAGTGGACATCTTCCCAAATTAGTTTTGCAACAAATGTATAGGAATGGTACCCAACATAAGGCAATACTCTTTAGATGGATCAATTATTTAAGGCACTTCAAGAAGACCAAAAATTAGCCAAGAACAGAACACTATCAACTATGGCAAATGAAAAAAC
>NW_022103907.1:15144435-15146762 GCF_000313985.2 Echinops telfairi | reverse complement strand
TTGGGTCACCATTTTATGTTTGGAGTCAGCCAGCTTGGATATCAGAAGAGTTGCAAGAAGACCAACTAGTTCAAAGAGATAATCTTCCCATCCATCTTTGCAGCCATACTGAAGCTAGTAATGATGGTTTTATGGCGTTGCCACTAGTGGCAAGTCTTGGATTTATCAATAAGATCCAGAGAACAAAGTTCAATCAAAATAGTGACTTCTAATCACACTCTGTTGGGTTAGTTAAATTAAAAATAGATTGGTAAACTCAGTAGGTGACTGTGGTTCTTTTGGGGCATAAAAGGTTAGATTTTCCCAAAGGACACTGGGTGATCAAGGGCTTTATTATTAAGAAAAAAAGAAAATTAGAAAAAATGCATTGATAAGAAAGAGATCAAGAAATGTGCAGAGAGCAGTTTGTTTTCCCCCATATTAACCACGTGCTGGTTCCTTCTTATCCTTGTAGGATGGATAGCAAGGACCATTATAGAAAACATTTTCTTTGAGAAATGTACCCAGTCCACTTTCACCACTTTCTTGTGTTCCTTAAACTCAACGGGCATTTGAAAGGAACACCACCTGAATCTCGTGAGGATACCCAATGAGTCATCTCAACATGGTGTAAATTGAAGAGCACATAATTAATCAGGGAAGACTTCAAGAGATGTAAACATCTAGATGAAGGATATGAGGATTTACATTTTGATAGTTTTGTTCAATAAACTTTTCTCTCGTTTTATTGCAATAATTTTTGACTTATCTATGTGTACTCCTATGCTAACACCAAAGGCACTAAAAACGTGTCTATTTACTTTTTTATTTATGGTAGAAGATTTCTGAGCTTCATGAAAACAGAGATTATTTTTAATTCAGTAATAAAACCCAAGTGTTTGATATGTTATAAATATCCAATAGATATTGAATAAGTAAATATTGCTATGAGTTACAATTGACTCAATGACAGTGATTTTGATTTTTGTCTTTTCTTTAGGGTGGACTTTGCAAAGTATGGTACCTAATTCATCAATCTAATTAAGCAGTGAGAATTTGCCATAGACTGCATTTACATATGTCTTTATTCCCTCACATTTTTTATGATTCTCTTTTAGAAGAGTACATTTTCCCGTCTCTTCTTGTTGGGCTGTAAAACATGTTTTGGCCAAGAAGATAGTAAGAAAAATGCTATAGAGCCAGTGTTAGATAAGGTCTTAGGAAGCATCATTTTCCACCAGGCCCTTTGCTATGTCTGCCATTTGCTATGGAATAAACATACTCTGAATCCACTGGCTCCAGACTTGGGAGACAAATGGAAAATCCTTGAATACAATCCAAGTTGTGAGTTAAACCCAACCAATCCCAGTCATGTACAATAGATTCATCACCTTTGGGCAAACCTGTGAGTAGGGAATAAATACTAGTGGCAGTAACCACTTAATCATGGGGTTACTTATTACCCCATACATGAAGGAAGCAATAGCTGGACAAGTCACCATTAAAACGTCTTGATACGAGAGAATAAATCTGTGTCCTATCCAGTTGCAACTTAACTTGATTAAGTTACAGGTCGAGTTGTAGACAGGATGTAATTGCTTGGCGTCTGAAGATTCTAGTAAGAAGCAAGACACCAATGTGAGGGACCAAGAGTCAAAAAAAATTGAAATTGTTTTGTATTCAGTAATGTGCATGGAAGAGTCTGGATCTTGGAGAGATGAACAAATTAATTAGTAATTCGGAAGACTGATCTGTCTCGCAAATCAGAAAAACAGGTTCTCAGTGCTAAAAAAAACTTACTAAGTGGAGACTTGCATATAAAAATAACGACCCAGCAGAATTGTCTTAATCCAGGACTAAGAACAAAGATGTTTTGAGGTTAAATTTCCTGCTATCCAAAGAGACTTTCAAATTCTCTTTAAAAATGGCAAGATTTGACCCTAGATTCTGTAGTAATGATGAACCTCTAAATCAGTCCCACCTGGGTATAAAAGTATGGGATACAATGGGCTGAAAGAAAAATGCTGATGGAGAAAATTAAGACAAACAAAATCACTGTAGGAAAAGTATTTTCACATGTGTCTGCATTCACACAATGCTGAAAATCCTGCTTCATGATCATTAAGATTAATTAATTGAATTATAATTTAACAGATTGCATGGCAAAGTAAGATTATAAGCATAGAAAACAAATAGACAGACAAAAGCCTTTATTAGATAATAGGCCTCTGATAGAACTGAGTAGGAGGGTTTTATTGATCATGCCAGAAGTTACTGGGAAATCCAGTACTTTGCTATTTTACTCAGCAGGAAGCCCAGCCTACAGCAAACAGAAGAACAGGAAGAGA
>NW_022103907.1:15137188-15142946 GCF_000313985.2 Echinops telfairi | reverse complement strand
TGGACGAGGAATAACGATCTGAACTATAAGGTGACAGCATGAGAGCTGGCAGTGCCCAGGATGGGCATCTTCTGACACCTAGTTCAGTGTTCTCTCCCCTTCTTCAGCCATGGCCCTTGCTTTTTTTGATCCATTCTTGGCTGAGCACCTTCAGCTGTCTCTGCCCCTCCATGATTTCATCACGCTCTCACAGCACGTCTTAAAGCAGAGCTTCTCTGCCTTCCTAATGCTGCCACCCTTTCATGCAGTTCCTCATGTGGTGGTGACCCCCCTAACCATAACATAACATCATTATACAGCGTAAATCCAACATGGACATTGAAAGGAATGGATGCAGATGCTCTGAGGTGCTACAATTTTCTTTATTTACATTTGGTGAAAAAAATGAAAACGTTCAGTGCTTCCTGGGCCTTGTTCTGACATCCCACTTTTACCTACATTCTGAGCAGAGAGAGGAACAGCCACAATGATGGTAGAAGCTGTGCACTCTCTGAGGTGTTGGCACAGACGGCGTCTCCGGGAGGGCCTAAAGGACCTAATGTATTTGACAACATGGAATAAGATCAATTCTCCCTGACTCGACTTCTAACTGGATCATCTAGATTTCCTATGATCTAATAACCTCAAAGTAGATGGTTCAAACCGACCAGCTGCTCCGCAGGAGACTGATGAGGTTGTGTGGTGCCATAAAGATGTACAGCCTCACAAGCACGTAAGTGTCCTATGGCATCTCTGTAAGCATAAACTAGCTCAGTGGCAGTAGGTGGGTTCCATTGGGAGGGGTCTGTGCGTAGTGCAAATGGTTGGCTCTAGTCTGGAGAAGTTGGAAGTATGAATTCACCAGAGGTGCCTTAAAATGCAGACCTGACCATCTATGTCTGAAAGGTCACAGGCTTAAACGCCGTGTGGAGCTCAGGTCTACTCCGCACACACAGCGTCATCATGGGACTGAATGCAACCGACAGCAACAGCAACACTTGTCACATTTGAGGGGTTTTGCTTGCTTGTTTTTTGTGTGTTTTAAACTCTGAAGTGAATCTGACTTGGATCTTTTGCTTCTTGCAATGGAGGTGGATGAGGTCAGTGAAGGGGGAAATGTGTAGGAGAGTTATTGGGTGTAGTATGAGCCAGGTGACCTAGTCCTTTGTTTAATCGATACAACAGAGAGCTCAGTTAAGACTTTTTCCACAATCCCCTACTGAGATTCAGTAATGCTTCAGCTTGTACTTGCTAGTCATATTATAAGTTGGATAAAGTTTAATTTATATACTGAGGTTACATCCATCCCACCTGTTAGTTTTAAGCTAGTTACTGAGAACAGTGTTGATAAAAATAGTCACTATTAGAATCAAGGCTCAATTATTGCCACAATTAATAGGCAAAGCAATAAGTTGTCCTTCATTTAATAATAGTTATTATTATTGTTAGATGTCATCAAGTGAACTCTGACTCATGGGGGCCTTATATACAGCAGAACAAAACTGTCAACTCCTGTGTCACCCTTACACTTGCCAGCAGCTTTGTGGCTACGGTGTCAATCCGTTTCACTAGAGTGTCTCTGCCCTTGGGGACCCTCTGCTTCATCTAATACTATGCCTTCTTTGGAATTGCAATTTCTTCTTCTGATGTGTACAAAATAAGCAAATTGAATGATTGTGCCAACCTGGCCAATAAACACATATGAGGCTAATAAGGTTGTGGTTTAATTGAAGGGCAAAGAGATGAATGGCTTGGCAAGATTTGCCTTTCTGTCTTTCACTCTCTGATGATCAGACCAGTGTGTGGCTGCCTTAGCTAGCTCTCTGCCTCAACTTGAAAGCTACACTACCTATGGAAAACCCAACCTGTGGACTGTGTCACTATCGTTTGAGGTTCCTCCAAGACCTGCTTTGCCACACTGCTGGTGAATACATCACTTGAACTGGGGACTGCTGGACCCTGTCATCTGGCTGACTGTTGGTGTTTGCTGCCTGTGGCCGGACTGTCTGTATTACTCCACAGAAGACTCAGCTGTCTGCTTCCTTGACTTGCACCCTGGCAGCCCATATGAGTTGAAGGACTGCCAGTGTATTAACTGACTCACAGAATTGAGTTGAACTGAGCTATTTGTTCTGTTCTGTGGACTAATTAGCTGTTTACGTCTTATGTTATATCTATCTATCTATCTATCTATCTATCTATCTATCTATCTATCTATCTTTCTTTCTTTCTTTCTTTCTATCTATCTATCTATCTATCTATCTATCTATCTATCTATCTATCTACATATATAAAGTCATAAGTGTCCTAGTTTTGTTTCTCTAGAGAACCCTGTGTAACACAGCAATATTCTGTTATTATCCAAAATGTTTTTATTAGGAAATATTTGAAATACCATTGCCACGCCTTTCTTCCTAGTCTGCCTTAGTCTGAAAGCTTAGCTGAAAATAGCTTAGTGTAGCTAAGTTCACCACAAATAGCCCTGCTTGTATTTGAAATACTGGGAGCATAACTTTAGGCATTGCAGCAGCATGCAAGCATTATTGTACAATAAACTAACTTCAAGGTGGTGGAATGATATTTGTAACTCCTATAAAGCGTACAATTCTGATTATGACTGTTTTTCTAAACTTACAACATCATCAGACCAGTTAGTAGGCTTTTATTATAGTTACAAGTTAATTTTAGATATTTTTTAAAGAGAGAACACTGATGTCATTTAATAATGTTCTTTTTCACATCGTTGAGCAGGACTGAATAGTTACACCTAGGAATCTGCATATAAGTCATTGACAGCTAGTGTGTAAAGCTAGGCTGTCCAGAGAATCAAAACCAGTGACAGATGTGCATAAGAATTTAACCACCACAGCTAGTCTGAGCTTTTGATCTGCTGCCAGAAATTTTTTCAGGTTTCTAAACTATAAAGTTTAGAAATGCACAATGTTAATATACTATTAAAAAATCATAAAACATTATAAAAGTGTTTTACCAAACTTAAAGAAATGAATTTCTGAATACAAGGGACCAATTAAGGATTAAAACAGTGAATGATCACACACACAAATATATGCCATAATAATATTTTATAATTGAAAAGAAAGACAGAAGATTCTACAAATCCATATAGAGAAAGAAAACATAATGTAAACAGGATGAAAAATTACAATAGAAATATTCCAGCTGTATAAGAGAAATCAGAACAGTCTCAAGTTTATGGAAACTAAAATAATAAGAATTAGCCTTAAATCAAAGAAAAAGGCAGTCACGCTGCCCAAAAAGGATAGGATAAAATAATACCTTTGAGACATACAAGTTTCAGAAGTGAACCTTCAAATAACCCTTCGTTAAGGTCTATGAGATGGTGCACTCCATTCAAACAATTAATAAAGTGAACAAACAGGACCGTCTGAGGTTCAAGAAAATAGATGTTTCATGCAGGAGGAAAAAGAATTACATGATGCATGATGGGGAAGAGAAATCCCAGCAAGATCTAGAGAAATAGAGACCAGGGAGTTCCTTGTGGTGAGTAGAAAACAAATGTCTCCAGAGAAAATCTTTTAAATGTTCTCCATCCTTCTAGCAACTTTATGGAGATAAAATTCACTCATTCATCGAAAGTGTACAATTGAGTGTTTTCTCATATATTTATAGAATTGTAGCACCATTACAGTCTTTTAAGATATGAAAACTTTTCCTTGACATTTTACAGTAGTGGTCTTATCCAACATTTGTCCTTTTGTGATTGACTATTTGTTGTCATTGTAGAATATTTTCATCTTAAAAAATTAAAATCAAGCATATTCTCAGCCATCACCTCTCAATCTACCTATCATCCCTGCCTTTAGGCAACCGCGAAACCAAACCAACTCCCTGCCATCAGTAAATTCTGAATCACAGCAACTCTATCAGGCAGATCTGTTTATTGCTTATTTATTGCTTATTCTGGACCATTATTATGAATGGAATCCTATGGAAATTTGTGACTACCTTCTTTCACTTAGCATCATTCTTTGAAAGCATACTTTTTCATAGAATATATGAATATACATAGAATATACATTCCTATGGCTGGCTAATATTCCATTTTATGAATAAACCTATTCCTTACCTATAGATTATTTTCTTAGTTAACAATGGTAAAAATGTAACTATCTGATAATTTTGCATATTGATGACACATCTGGCAGCAAAAAGTGCTTACGTGAGAGGGAAGAATGCTGATGGTGATGCCTAAGGTTGTGTGTCAACTTGATAGGGCTGATCAGCCTCAGTCATATGGAAGTGAGATGATATGTATTTTGGTAATTATGCAATTATATAGTCAACTTCATTTTGTGATCTGATGTGGTCATCTTGAATTTTCATGTAATGTCAATTTTTGGATAATGACCTAGTCTTTGACATCTAAATATGTAGACACGTGACAAGGGGTTTTTTGTTGTCTAGTTGACCCACTCTGGTACTCTGTGTACAACAGAAAGCATCACTGCCCGGTGCTGCTCTATCATCACAATCATTACGAAGTTTGAGGCTATTGCCGCCATAACTAAGTCAATTCATCCCAGTGAGGGTCCTCCTCATTCGGACCCTCTGCATGACTAAGGGTAATAGCTCTTCTCCAGGACCCCTCAGGATACCATGCCGAAAGCACACGGGACAAAGTCTTGCCAACCTTGTTTGTAAGGAGCATTCAAGCTGCACTTCTTCCAACACAGATTAATTTTTCTGGCAGTTGCTAGCAAATTTACTATACTTTATCAATACCATAATGTTAAAATATCATCTTATTTATTTATTTTCCACTATTCACATGCTTGCGAGGCTATGGAAAATACCGCGAATTGGCCAGGCTTTTATTCTTCAAAGCAGTATCTTTGCTTTTTAAGTACTTTCAAGATAACTTTTAAATTTTTTCTGGGTATATCTTGCAGCCTATTTGTCTAGATTTCCTGACTGCCTTTTCCATGGGTATTAACTATGGATCCAAGTAAAATGAAATTCTTGACAACTTAACTCTGTTTTCCATATATTTGGTTAGCTTGCTTATTGGCCCAGGTGTTTCCTTCACATTGACGTGTAACCCATACTGAAGGCCACAGTCCTGCCCAAATCTTCATCAGTAAATGCTTCGAGTCTCTTCCACTTTCAACTAGCAGGTTTGTATCATCTATATATCATAGGTGGTTAATGAGTCCTCCCCAATCCTAAAATGTCATGTGGCAATCATCCATTAAAATACACAATATCTAAGCATGTCACTTAGAACATATAAAGAATGCCCCCGAAGTATGAATCATTGCTTGTTTCGGGTATGAGTCTTGTCTATGGAGGGGAGAGGCAAAGTGGCTTCTGCTTTTCATTATTAACTATGTGTTCTCTGATTTTCAATGACATATAAATATTATTGAATTATAAAATTATTGAATGAAACATTATCTTTAAGGATGTAAGGGAAATTTCTTAGTGGAAGTGTAGAGGCTTGTCTAACAATATCTCACAACAACAAATGCAAGCTCCGTATATCTTAATATAAAATAAGCACCTAATATAAGAGAGCTAGTGCTCAGAGACGGTATTTCCTAATGTCTTTTTGAATGGAAGCTGGGTGATGCAATTTTTTAAAAAAATCAATTTGTTGGGCCTCATACAATTCATCACAATACATAGATCAATTGTATAAAACACATCTATACATTTGTTGCCCTCATTATTCCCAAAATTCGCTTGCCTCTTGGGTTCCTGGAATCAGCTCATTTTCCTTTTTTCCCCCTCCCCTTCC
>NW_022103907.1:15133970-15136770 GCF_000313985.2 Echinops telfairi | reverse complement strand
GCCACCCTCATTGATGAGGATATGATTGTTTCCCCGTCTATCTGTTGTTTGCCACTTAACTTTGCAAAGAATATTAGATTCTGCTACTGTATTTGGCTGTGAACCTTTAATAGGTACTGAGCATGTCATTGATTTTGTTCTGCAGGAAGGGAAGAAAGCCATCAAAATTTACCAAACCGCCTCTTGAGTTACTAGCTCATCCTTGGTTTCTTTCTTCAGAATTTTGTACATGGGGTCATATAGATCTGACACATATGTTGTCTGATTATGCCTAAGCGTATATTTTTGTTGCTAATATATATGCTTCTGTGATGGTAGTGATACATTTCAATTGTTCATTGCTGCATTTTAGAAAAAAATTGAGTTTTTTTAATGTTGTGTTACATTGCATTAATTGCTTACAGGGTCCAGTTGCATTTTTTTGTTTATGCTTTTTTATTTTCCACATGGACAATCAGACCACCTGCAAACAAGTCAATTTCACTTTTTCCTTGCAATTCTGTGTATTCTTTATTTCTCTTTTTGTTTATTTATGTTTCCATGGTAATACAAATTAACACAAAGAGGTTGTTAATGAGTCTTCATCCATCCTTATGTCTCATTTTACTTCATGTAAGCCAGGTTCTTGTATTATTTGCTCAACACACTGATTAACCATGTGTGGTGAAAGAATACATCCTTCATTCACACTTTTCCTGATTTTAAGCTGTTTGATACTTATATGTTCTGTTTAATGAAATGTATCTTGGTCCATGTACTGATTCCACATAAACACAATAAAGTGTTCTGAATTTCCCAATTTTTACACAGTTACACATAGAACTGATGAAAGGGAATATCCTTGTCTACTTCCCAGAATTATGGGAAAGCATCTGGTTTTGTTAGGTAGGAAGCATATAGTTTTTTATATCATTTATTATGATGTTAGATGCAGAGAATTTTGTAGAAGTTATTTTTTAAGTTGAGTAAATTCATCTTTATTCCAAGTTTGCTGAAAATTACATCATGACTATTGGATTTTGAAAATCCTTTTGCTTATATGATCACATAATTTTTCTTCTTAAACCTGCTCCTAGAATATTTAAACAGAATATTAAGAGTTAGTCACAGATTTGTTTTTTTAACCTAGTTGATATGATGAATTACATTAATTAATTTGCAAATGCTAAACCAGCCTTGCATAGCGAGGATAAATGCTACTTGAGGTTAGGTTTATGGACATAAACAATATTATTAAGGTTCTTCCCAATTATAGCTATATCGCAAATGTAACACCATATTAAAGCAAATCAAAGCAAATTATGTTCTTGATATTTACAAACCAATTCTAAGGTTATAGGGAAAGTTAAAAGACCCAGAATGACCAACAATTACTGCAGAACAGAAATGAAGAACTGACACTGCCCAACTTCCAAGTCTTCCATAAAGCTACAGAAGAGAGCCAAAATATCAGTAAAATAATAGAAAAACAAGTTAATAGAACAGAAAACAGAGTCTAGATCTATACAAATAGAGTGAAGTGATCTTAGATAAAGAAAAAATGCAATTCATTGGTAAATTGATAGTCGTTTCATCAAATTGTGTGGAGTCAACTGGATATCCATATGGAGCGGGGGGTGGGGGAGAGAATCTAGACACATCTTACACCTCTCAAAAATGTCCTTCTCCAAAAGGATGTATCACAGATCTAAAGATTGAAGATCAAAATAAGAAACTCTTAGAAGTTAACATAGGAGGAATCTAGTTGATCTTGGGTTCCCTGATGACTTTTTAGAAACATCATTTAAGGTATAGTCTTTAACAAATCTATTAATATTAAAATCACTGTGATAGACATTAAGAAGATAATGAAAATAAGCCACAGAGTGGGAGAAAATAATTTCAAAATATATCTGATAAAATAAAAGATATACAAATAACACTTGAATACTCAACAAAGCAAATCCAACAACCTACTTATAAAATGGATAAAAGCTCCAAATCATATGTCAAGGGAATTAAAATACAAAATAATGAAGTATCACACCTAATATAATGGCTGATATGTAGAACACTGACAATAACAAATAATAACTAGAAGAAAAGCAGAAATGCTATTTTATAGCTGGTGGAAATGCAAACTGTTAACAATCACTTTAGAAGATGATCTTACAATTTCTTAGAAAGCAAAACATAGGCTTACTTTCTCATCTATCAATCAATCTCCTAGGTATTGAGCTTGTGAAATGAAAACATATGTTCACATAAAACTCTGCACACAAATGTTCACAATTTCTTATAATTTGTCAAAAATTATGCATAACCAAGATAGTTTTTGGTAGCGAATGGAAGAACAAACTAAGGTAGATTTATACAATAGATTATTATTCAATGCTTAAAAAATGAGTTTTCAAGACATGAAAAAAGACCCAAATGAATCTAATATGCACATTGCTATGCATAAGAAGTCAATTTGTAAAAAGTGCACATTGTGTATTTTTCAATATATGACATTATACAAAAGATGAACATTCAGCCAGCCAAAATATCAGTGGTTAACAGAATTTTAGGAGAAATAGTGATAATGAATAGATGATGCACAACATTTTTCTGTTAATATTCTGTATAATACTGTGTTGTGGACACATGACATTAAGCATGTATGTGAAAACCAATGAGATTGTGAACAGGAATATGAACTATGTACTTTAATAATATTAATGCATCAATATTGGTTCATCAACTACAGCAAATGTAATACTAGAATATAAGATGTTAGTAGGAGAAACAATATGTAAGGGATAGGAGAGGAGGGAACTCC
>NW_022103907.1:15128792-15132125 GCF_000313985.2 Echinops telfairi | reverse complement strand
TTTATGTTGGACTCTCATGTACCTCCCTAGATGTGGCCTGCCCTCCCTCCAACCATCTATGCTTCCACCCGTTTATTGCGAGATAGGTGTTTCTTCTTTGATTCCTGGCGTGCTGATTGTACTTACCTCAGGGGACTCATGTTATACCTGTCCTTTTGCTTTTGACTTACCTCGCTTAACATGACTCCTTCCAGCTCTTCCCACGAGTTGAGGTGTTTCATGTGATTATCTGGGCTTTTCAGTGCTGCATAGTACTCCATTGCGTGTATGTGCCAGAGTGTACTAATCCACTCGTCTATCGATGGAAACTTAGGCTGTTTCCAAGTCTTTGCGATAGTGAATTGTGCCGCTATAAACATTGGAGCGCAGATGACTTATGTTGGGGCCCATTGCTGCAGCCACTGGGTCTGTCCATCTTGTCAAGGGCCTACCTTTTTCACTGCCTCTATACTTTACTGAGCATGATGTCCTTCTCCAGGGACTGGTCTCTCTGAACAAGTTCAAAGCACAGGAAATGAAGTCTCACCATACTTGCCTCTAAGTAGCAATTGTGTCAGGACTTCTTCAGGGATAGATCTCTTTATTCTTTGGAAAGTCCGTAGTATTTTCAATATTCTTTGCTGCATCCAAAGGCTTGACTTCTTTGATCTTATTCAATGTGTCACCTAATCTGGTGCCAATTTCAGAATTAAGAGTGTGGTGGTGGAGTCTGGGCTGTCAATCTGGAGATA
Organism: Echinops telfairi; assembly: GCF_000313985.2. Lineage (NCBI taxonomy): Eukaryota > Metazoa > Chordata > Mammalia > Afrosoricida > Tenrecidae > Echinops > Echinops telfairi. The sequence goes on along the minus strand of NW_022103907.1, from coordinate 15,131,394 downwards.
GCCAATGAGACTTCCGTGGGCATGGCCTTCTCCTGAGAATTCTGGGAAATCTGGTACTTCCTTATTGGAGGTGGGAGACACCTTTCTCTCTCTGCTGACTCCCTGATAGAAATTGCAGCTGACAAGATCTCTGTAGCTGGAGGAGCCACATAGAGAGCCCTGCCAGCGCTGAGGTGCTTACAACACAGCTGGATCCAAAGACTTTCGACCTACTGGCCTGTGATCCTCTTGCATTCAGCATGATTGCACGTGTTTTGTAGTCTGAAAAGAACTTTATGGATTGCTGTTGGACATATGGGCTAATGTCGGATTTATAGACTTGATCTGGACTGGGCTGGGATGTTTTCACAAGGTTCAATTGCTCTTGTATATAAACCTCTTCCTTATATTCATATCTGTGTTTATGAATTTGTTTCTCTAGTCTACCCAGACTAACACACAATGTTCAACTTTCAAATGCATATGCAGCAATTGAAAATATCCTGGTTTTGGTATGAGTCTAATTGTCTGAAAATAAGGTATCTGCCAAACTGAGACTGATACACTTTTTCCTTGCCTTCTGGAGAGCCGTAGCTCTCTTTCTGCAATAGCATCTTTTCAAGTATTTCCTTTACAGTCCCATTTCCTTCTCTCCCTCTTCTTAAACTCTAATATTTGACCTATCTGACTGCTTTCAGATAATTTCCTATCTCAACATCCTTATCATCACATCTTTAAATCACAGCTGCAAATTCTATTTTGCAATGTAAGATATATATATTTACAAATTCCCATGTTTAGGATATGGACATCTTTGAAGGGGACACTATTCATTATTCTTACATGCATTGTCCAGGTCTTTGCCCAGAACACCAAACATATTGACACAGTGGTTCTACTTTAATCATTTTTAGTGTCTTCACTAACTTTTTAAAAGTTAATTGTGGGGAGCAGAATTTTCCTATGTGAGTAAAGCAGGGAGTCAATTACATGACATTGGGCATGGATTTATTTTTCTCCAAAAAGGTATGTTGATATTCGAATTTCTGATAACTGTATTTCATGTTTGTAATAGTGTTTTTGAAAATATTATCCTTTATTATGGTTGATGGGTCTTAAATTATAGAATTAGTCATAATTCTATCTGATTTATGCCCTAATGAAAGAGAAGTCACAGAGAGCAAGAGAGGCAGTGGAATGGCTGTCATGTGAAGATGCATCTAAGAGCCAACCTGGGACTCTCAGGTGCTGGGAGATGCAAGAAAGAACACAGCCTAACTTATTTTTTTCTTAGTATCTTGGTTATTAGGCGTGCTACTGGGTTATTTGGGGTCCGGAAAAGTACATTGAGTATGCTTTATCAGCTCAACTTTCTCCAGTGTGGTATAATCCTATATTTTCAGCAATTAAACACACCACCAAACTCTCTGCAATTGCGTCAATTCAAACTCGCAGCAACACCGTAGTCCAGAGTAGAAATGTCCTGGTGGGTTTCAAAGACTAAATTTGTACAGGAGTAGAAAGTCTTCTCTTTCTCCCATGGAGGCTGTTGGTTCACAACCTGCATACCTGGTAGTTAACACCCCAATGGGTAACCATGATGCCACCAGCTTTGAAGTTAACCTAAATTATTAATGCATCATCCTGATCTTAAATATGAGAAAAATCCGGACCCATATATTACAGGTTAAGGGGAAAATGTAAGACATCTTTGAAAAAGAATTAGATATTTAGACTTCCAAGGATGTCTAGTTAGTTACACTTTGAGCTTCCAATCATAAGGTCAGTGGTTTGAACTTAGCAGTCACTCTAAAGGCTTTAAAAGATATAAATGTTTGGAAACCCAAATAGTTCTTTTCTATCCCATAGAGTCCCTATGAGTTAGAATCAGTTTGATGATCCTGGGTTCTCCTTTTTGATATGGCAGGCTGTGTAATATACACAGAGACTACAAGTAGGATACTATAAAGCTAGCACAACTTGAGAAAAATAGAAAGTGAAAAAAATAAAATTGAAAAGTGACATATGAGGGGTACTCCCCTTAGCGCCCCCCACAAAAATGGAAAAAGCTCTGCTCAGCAGAGCTTTCATAGTATGCATTTATCCCACTAGGCAAGCATCCAGCAACTGGCACTGAGTTAGTGCACACAGTGGCATTGCCTGGGAAGGTTCTCTCTGGTCACAGTGAATTTTGTCATAAAAGCAGTTTTCCTTGAACCTCATTTTTTGTGATGGCCAATTTAAGAGAACTGTGTGCAGCTGTGAAATTTTGTTTCTTGCTCAGGAAAAATGCTACACAAACTGTTGTGATGTTGAACAGAGCTTACAAGAGCAGCACTTATGGGAAAATCTCAAGTGTTAGAGTGGTTTTCTCACTTCCAAAAAGATGAACAGTTGATTGATGACAATCCTCATTCCAGATATCTGTCAACTTCCTGAATGGACAAAATGTCGACTCTACTCGTAGTGCATTTGGTGTTCATTCCACCAGATCAGACTGTTAATCAAGCTCAGACTGTTAATCAAGCTTTCTATTTAGAAGTTCTGCAAAGATTGCATAGCAGTGTGCAACCAAAAAAGCCCGATTTGTGGCAGAAGGGGGATTGTTTTACCCACCACAACA
>NW_022103907.1:15126323-15128190 GCF_000313985.2 Echinops telfairi | reverse complement strand
AAGCCTCTTTGTGAGAAAAATTCTAACTTTTAAGAGTTCCTGTGTACAGTTTGAGAAGTTGTGCCATTTTATAGCAAGATTGGAACATTTTAATTGTAATCAAGTAGTTTTAATGTTGATAGACCCATTGTGAGTCAAAACACTAGAATCCTTAATTACTGTACCGAACTCGACCTCACTTATGACTCAGAGTCCTGTTGGGGTGGACTGGAACTGCTCCTATGGGTGTGCTTGCTGTGAGGCTGTAATCTTCATGGGAACAGAAAGTCTCATCTTTCTCTTACAGAGCGGTTGGTGGCCTTGAACAGCTGACCTGTGGTTAGAGTCAAACACTTAACCTACTATGCCCTTATGGCTCCTTATTCATTGTATAGTAACTCTCATTTCTGGCCCCCTTTTAAGATAACTAATTGTAACTGCCTGCTATTCAGTTCCTAATAAAGGTGAAGGATACTTGGGTAAAAATCTAAAGTTCATGTAATTTGCATTGTTCAAATGTATTTTTAGATCAAAGAACACATCATGAAGTGTAACTTGACCTAAATAGCTCAATGCAACTACTTTAAATAAAACCCGGGGGCTCTTCCTCTATCTCAGACTAGCTAACACTACGTTAAAATATCCTGATTGTTTTTAGATGAGCAGAGTCATGTGCTGTATCTCAAAAGGTAGAGCTGATGGGGGGAAATTGGCGTCATTTGTTAAAATCAGAAAGTCAAACATATCCAGAGACACATATGCCATTTGAAGTGCACAAAATGTGTGCTGACCAGTGGAATTTTCTCCTAGTGAGTTTGGAGAGGATAACTAAATACTGCAGGGTTGTGGATGCAATAGTATATGCCTTGTTGTCTGGAACTTATTACCCTCTAAGTGTCTTCCTTTCGCTGAGTGCAATTGTGCTAATCTATATTTTTATCTTTAATACTTTCCAAGATTTAATATGTCTAGCCATAGTAGTTTTAAAGCTAGAATATTAAAATTTTATAGCTAAAAATATATAACTTGTAGGTAGCAATTTTTTTTTTTATTACATTTCTGGTTTCTTGAACGGGGACAGCCAGAGTTGTTTTAATCCAGAATACACAAGGGTTTAGCAGCAGCATATTTTATCTAAGGTCCATTTAACAGGTGTCTAAAGATTTCCACAGATGAAGAGGTAGAACTCTTTAATGGTAGGGTAAAGGAGAAACAGCACCCCAGAGTGTTGTGTTGACCTGATTCCTGCGCCCGGGATCTGAGAAGAACTCGATTATGAAACTACTCACACAGTTTAAAACTAGAGACCTACTGAGATGCTGTATCAGTACAGACAACCATTCAATGCTGTATGTAAGGAAGTGACGACCTTTTAATTGATTAGGATTGCTAGGAAAGGCTTCATGTAGATAGGTGGACCTTGAAATCAATTGCAATGATTATGAGTGACAAGCTCTATGCCCAACCATCTCTCCTAGCTCTCTTTTCCTCTTTAAAGGCCCAAAATGCACCCTACATTTAAAAAATGAAATCCTGAAAAGCCTTAAGAAAGTTATAGAAGGAAAATTTACTTCTTATAAATTAGTTTTGCCTTTACAGTTTTATTAAGGAAATCAAAGCTATGGAGAATGAAATTTATATATCTTATTAGTTCAATACTACAGTAACATTTCACCTCCCCAACCCAAATTAGAAACACTTATACTGGAATTTAGGTTTACCGAATTTACCTTGCTTTTTAATCTAGCCCCTCACACTACTGTAGACCCTTTCTCAAAGAGAGATATGGCTATACTCCAAATACTCCAAATCGTGAATTATCTTTCTCAGGAGTTAAATATGAATTCAAGAAAAATTAAAATCTCCAGCAGACATTTTGATTTTGTGC
>NW_022103907.1:15122585-15125516 GCF_000313985.2 Echinops telfairi | reverse complement strand
TGGTTAGCAACCTGCATGTGGCCCATGGTGCCACCCAGAGTCCTTAGAAAAAACAATCCAAACTGAACCAAGCTCACTGCCATCGAGACAGCTCTGACTCATAGCAATCCTGGAGGAACTGCCCTGGTGCATTTCCAGATACTGTAAACATGTGTAAGAGTAAACACCCTCAGCTCTCTCCCCCTGAGTGGCCGGTGGTTTCAAATTGTTGGCTAGCTGCCCAGCACATGGCCCAATAATCATTAGATAAAAATCTCTCCAAAAAGTCATTGTCATCTACTTGATGCTGACTTAGAATGACCCTATAGGACAAGGTAGAACTGCTCTTATGAGGTTCTGAGACTAACTAATTACTGGAGTAGAAAGTCTCGTCTTTCTCCTGAAGAGTGGCTGGTGGTATCGAACTGCTAAACTTAGAGTTAGCAGCCCACTGTGTAACCACTACACCACCAAGGATCCTTGATAAGAATAGAGGTTGCAGTTTCTTCTCCCAATAGCTCAATGGATTTCTCTTAACATACACTTCAGATATAACTGATCTAGGACAGATCAGTTTAAAACAGGATTTTAGGAGCATGTCGTTAGAGACTACCCTAGCAATGGAAGAGTATAAATGGAAGTGGGAGTTCTGTTTTCAACTTTCTGCCCCCTCATATCCACTTGCTGAAATCAGGTTACTTTCATAATTATCGGTCTTCCATGCTAAGGTTGTGCAAAATATTCTTTTTAAACAACATTTTTATCACTGATAAAAAAAAATCATATCATTTGTCAAATGGATAGTATAGACATGGAGTAATTTCTCAAGATCATGGTGGTTAGAGTTTGAATAGCAACAATTCCTTTGGGCAGAGCACAGTGCAATCCATTCTTTTAAGATTTTCAAAGACGTTTGAGGTATCATCACAGGTACCAAATCTGTTGCCTTTTAATACAGCATCCTCTCACCACACATAAAGAGTAATAAAGACTACAGCACCGTGTCTAGGAATTTTTAAAAACATTTCAGAGTGGACAAGTGTTGCCAAAATAACAAATAAATAAGCAAACAAATAAAAAAACAACTTCTATTCAAATAAAGATTTCCTAAAGAAAATGTGTAAACCAGAAGGTTAAAAAAATGTGAAAATCGAAGAATTAAAAATTTTTGCATCAAACGACAATGGATGGTCCCAAATAGAATGGAAGAATAATGTGGAATCAACTTAAAAATAATGAAGACAAGATTTACTAGTCTGATAGAAACTGTTGGTCTCTCATCACACTTTAGTCCTGGAACTGAATTCAGCCACCGGGCTCAGCTTTCAGGCAAAAAACATAGAGTCTTATAGGGTGAATAATAGCACTAGCGAGGGACTCACCCCTGAGAACAACTAACCAGATGATATCAAAAGGGCAACATTTGCCCAGGGGTAAAGCTCAGAAAACAAAAGGAATAGGAAACACTAAACAGTGTGTTCATCTGGGTTGACTAGAGAAACAAATTCATAGATACTCATGTGTGTATAAGAAAGAGATTTATATAAAAGAGCAATTGTATATTAAAATTAAAAACATCCCAGCCCCATCTAGATCAAGTCCATAAGTCTGATGTTAGCTCTTATGTCCAATACCAGTCTGTAAATTCCACTTCAGACTCATGCAACACATACAATGACACCAAATGCAGGATGATCACAAGCCAGTAGGTGGAAAGTCTTTTGGATCCAGTGGTGGTAGAAGCATCTCAGCACTGGTGTGAGTCTCCACTTGGCTCCTCCAGCTCCAGGGCTCTGGTTCCATCAGAGTAGCTCCATGTGGCTTGTCAACAGGAATGGCTAGCAGGGAGAGTGTGTGTCCCACATCCCAAGAGGAAGATAGGAGTTCCCAGAATCCTCAGGAGAAGGCCATGTCCACACAGAGGCTTCATTGGCTATAACTTGATTGACAGTCTAGACTCCATTCCTTTGCAAATTGACAGTAGAGTATGTGACTGCCACACACAGGGAGGAAGTGAGAATTGTAATCAATGCAATGAAAAACAATTAGTGTGACTTTTTATATGGAAGACAAATATTCTTTGTAAAATTTAACTAAAAATATAATAAAAACTAACCAAAATAAGGAGAGAGAGAGGAGGAGGGGGCAGGAGAAAGGGGGAGAGGAAGACAGATGAGGAAGAGGAAAATGAAAAAGGAGGAGAAAAAGAAGAACAAGAAGAGAAATGATATTATAACAAAGCAAAAAGGAAGCAGGAGTGGGGCAATTTTGCAAACAAAACAATGCACAAGGGTTTATTTATAACACTTAAAAGACTTTTGTTAATCATACAAAATTCACTTCTGTGCAGAAACAGAATGAAAGATATAAACATTTATAATTTGGTTTTAAAGCTATCAAGTAATAAAATACAATTTAAAGCAAAATGAATAGCATTTTTCACTCAGTTAGAAACAAATTTAAGTTCTGGTTATATTTATGTTTTGAAAAAAGTTTGAGAACATTACCATATTTCTACTCTAATGTTAGAAGCATATTTTGATAGGATTTTATAGAGGAAATTTTGAAATGCAAATCAAGAATTAAAATTGACACTATATGCAACAATTCTACTTGTAGTAACGTATACACACATTTTCACAAAGTTATTATTTAGCACTCTTGTTTTTTTCACATACAAACTTGAGGGAACACATGAAAATTCTATTAAGGGCAATCCAATATAAATAGGACCTTTATTTTGTTTGAAAGAAAAATTTTCAATTTCCCAATAAAAAAATTAATCATAACAATATATGTCATCGAATCTCATTGATGTAAACTTCTCCTTGTCCTGAAAGAACAAAGTGATATAGGGCTGATTTATATGATTATATTTTTATGAATATTGGTTTATGTATACATCTGTGTATGCCTTAATAATGAGCTGGCTTAGAACAAAGAAAACATTTA
>NW_022103907.1:15117846-15121716 GCF_000313985.2 Echinops telfairi | reverse complement strand
TTGTAGTGCTTTATAATTTAACTGTTCATTTCTTGTATTATATATTTATCTGTATATGATTTAACAGTTCGTTTCTTGTTATATATCTAATTATCTTTATAAATAAATATATTAAATTATCAGCAATTTGGTTTTATCTCTCTAGAGGACCCTGTCTAACACACTAGTCAAGGTTACAACAGACACAGCATGTGCTAACTGGTCAGTATGAAGAAGAGTTTAAGGAGTACCTATTGGAAAAATTTTGTACTTGATGTAAGGTAGCCAAAAAGGTACTATGTTATGTAGGACTGCTACCTTCACACCAGAAAAAACAAATTTCCAAATGACTAAAGGGAGACAGAAGCCTCTATAGAGAATTCATCCTGAGAGCTGTGTCTTGCCCCATAAGAAGCATGAAAAATTCCCAGGGAAAAACAATTTTGAATGTTACTAGGAATTCTTCATGTAGTAAATGTCCTGCTTATTAGAGGCTTATTTTAGTACACATCAGTGAATGGGGAATCAAACCTTTGATATCACCATCCTGGGTTCAATTGCTAATTTACAAGTATTATCTGGTGAAGCTTTCGTTTGGTTGTGCAAGATGTTGCAATGTTCTCTTAAAATCATTTCCTTTTATGAATCTCCATGGTGATATTGTGAATCTATTGGTGTGGGTTGGTCTCCAGAATCATCTTGTAATTGGATTAGCCAACAAAAATTTGCTCTGGCTCTCTTGCTTCTGTTGCATGATTGAGAACAGCTCCTTGCTCATTAGGGTCTCTTCAGAAGGGGAAGTGCAGAGAGAAGTAATTAGAAGCTCACCCACTGGTTTGACTCCTGTTATGAGCAAATGCATAGGAATATAATAAAGGGAGACTAAAAATTGGGAAAGAAATCTTTTAAAATTAATATGACACCATATCAAGGAAGGATAAATTGTAGATGGTAAATATAGCAGCTATTTATGTGGTAAAAGCCAAAAAGCGTATGCTAGAGACAGAATTTATATAAGATGATGTTTTTTTATATTTAATGAGAGATTATGTGTTTTCAGGGGTGGTGATTTGTATTTTAAGAAATTGCATACATAATAGAAATTTGAAAAGAAAGAATTGAAAATCTATTTTAGGCCAAATAGGATTAAAGAGAAAACTACCAAAGGCCAACACAGCGAAAACAGAGCACAAGATCCTTAAAAATATCCACTATTAAATTCCCTAAGATTATGGATACATTTTTCTCATTTGTTTCCATTTTCAAAGAAAACAAAAGCCCAAAATAGATCATAACATTAAACTGGAAAGACGCCATCATTTTCCGTTGGCGTTTTGTATGCATAGGTGAACTGACTTGCTCGGTGTTGGGTACATGATCTCTTTTCTCAATTCAAAAACCGAAATTAGTTAATTTGCAAAATGGTTGTCAACCACATAGACTACAGAACTTCTAAATACAGGTTGAAATATTGTCCACCATGGTTTTCATTTGTCACAGTAAATGCACCAGCAATACAATATGCTTATTTATGATCTGAAAAAGTTTGTTCTATTATACTGTAGACTTTTACGTACTGCATTATAAGAAAGTAATCAATCAAATCCTTTTTTGGGGAAAAAATGGTAGGTATTTTAATGTGAGTATGAGTAAGCATTTCAAGTGTTTCTCATTTTCTCAGGGAGACAGGTGACATTTTCTATTGCTGTAAAGAACTATATCAGAAACCCACAAAGGAAGGTCTACCCTGTCCTACTGGGCCATTATGAGTCAGAATCAACTCAGAGGCAGTGAATGGGTGTTCTAAGGAGCCTTGGGGGCACAGCGATTAAGCATCCAGCTTCTAACCAAAATAAGTTCACCTATATGGAGGCAGCTGGGTGCATAGCTAGTTAACATTCGCACCTATTTAGTGGAATGATTTTTTTTATACTTAATTGTATTTATTTTTAGCATATTTATTTATAAGTACTTTATTTAATCCATAGTATTTGATCCAATATCTACATAATATAATGAAACATCATGCAACCCACTAAGATCTATGAAATAGATTGGTTTGGGCCATTTTCAAAAAGATTGGTCTATAACGCCAGAAATGACAATGTGAAAAGAAAGAGCATCACATTCTTTGTTAGCAAGCACATTTCAAGATCTATTCCAAAGCAAAATAACCTGGCACTATCATGTGTTAAATGATGGGCTACTGGGTCAGCAGTTCAAATTCACCAGCTACTCCACAGGAGAAAAATGAGGCTTTCTACTACCAAAAATATTTACAATCTCAGAAACCTACAGAGGTAATTCTACTCTGTCCCATGGTGTTGCTATGATTCAGAATTTACTCAATGGCAATGGGTTGCTAGAGTTATCTTGAAGTTCAATGATGCCAGTATTAGGATAACATTCATATGCCTAATGATATGGCAGTCAATATGACTATTTTTACATACTAACCACTGATGCCAAATACTAGAAAAATGATGTTTCTCAGGGTCTGTAGTCTAAAATTGATTAAGCATGCAATTGAGATGGATTACTGGTGTTTGGAATATGAAGGTTGGATCAGTAGTTGGGAAACATAGGTTTGTTGGGGGAAAAACAAACCCTGAGAATGCATGGTAAAATTTGCAAAACCAAAACTTTATAAATTGGAAGTGCTTTTTTCAACAATACACGTTGTGACTGTACGTATGGACTTTGCCTGATGGAATATATAAGAATAAAATTAACTATGTATGTGGAACGTTATTATGGAGAAACTCAATATCATGAGTCAGATTAAGGCCAGGGATTGACTGTAAAACATCATATATTTCTTGCAAGTTCAAGTTGATTTTGAAGAAAGTGAAAATAAATTCATAAGAGCTCAATTATGATCTTAAGTATATCACACCTAAGTTTAGAAGTTATCTTTCAGCGCCATTGACTGAAGACCAGCCAATTGTGAAATGACATCAACAACACTATACATGAAACAACAACAACAGCCAAAACAAAACCCCCAAAACCCACATAATGGCATTGAAAAGACAGGAGAGAAAGACTTGACCAAAATTATTGCCAGAAGAGATTTTGAAACCTGCCATTGAATTATAGTTGCCAGCGTGCCTGGAAGAAAACATGACGTCACAGAGCTGAACAGAAGATTTCATAGAGGAGCCTGAGAAGAAAATGTATTAGTATGAAATGTGCAAAGCCTGGATTTAGACAAGTAAAAGAGAAACAAACATTTAAAATTTCTCAAGCTGGAAGAACTGAAGAAAATTTTCAAGATTCAAATTGTACTATTGAAGGATTCTGTGAACAATAAAAATCAAATCTTTTCTGACCTGAATGCTTTGGACTTTCATTTTCTATGCATATTCTATACATAGAAATGTATAGAATTTTAATTACACCAATCATGTACAAACTGGAAAATGAACAAGAAAGACTGAAGGAGGATTGATTATTTAAAATATGCTGATGGCAAAGAATATTAAATAGACCATAGACTGCTGAAGGACAAGCATAATTGTCATTGAAGAAGTGCAGAAAGAATGTGCCTTAGAAGTAAGGATAATGAAGTTTGTTTCAGTACTTTGGACATAATATCAGAAGGGATCAGTCCATGGAGAAGGACATCATGCTTGGAAAGCAAAGAGGCAAAACACATGTAGTCTGTGCTCAACAGCACGGGTCAACATAGTGGCTGCCACAGTGAGCTCAAGTACAGCAACTGTGAAGATGGCACGGGTCTGGGCGCTGTGGATGTCTGGTTATGAGCCAGTACTGACTCAGTGGCCCTAACAAGTAAAAATATGTGTTGCACAAAAGGAGCTACTTTAAGAGAGATATTTAAGATATATAGAAATTAGCAACCTATCTATAGGAAATATGGCTTACTAA
>NW_022103907.1:15097705-15117666 GCF_000313985.2 Echinops telfairi | reverse complement strand
AAAACCACCAAATTCAGAAGACATTAGCCATCAGAGACAAGCAATATTTGTTAATGAAATGAATATTTGACAGTAGAATACTAAGAATTTCCCAAATAAATATTTACTAATAACAAATCTCTGAAGAGACATTTAACTGTGATTATATAATTAATTAAAACCATGCACTGAGAAGTTCAGTTTAGACAAACTTTTCACATCATAGTAGGATATTGAAGTAGAAAAATAATTAACAACTTTAAATTATAAATTAGAGTTGAAAGAAAGTGCAAGTCTTCCTAGCGCCTCCCCAGAGCTGGCCTCAGGAAAAAAAACAATAAGCAATGGCCTCTTCCTGACAACTGAGGGACACTACAAAATCCCAGAGTGTCTCCTACCAAAATTGCAAAAGATGCCCGTAACTCATTCATTTGGATCCATAAGATTCTTGATAATTAAATTGTCTGATTTGAATACTTTAGAAAGCAGCACACACGATGACATTAATGTTTATTTAAGTATGGAGCAGGTATATTTCTTCTTAACTATTTGATAAATCAGAGCACTGAAGAAATGGGGTTAAGGAGGTTTAATTTAACCCATTAGAGGCATGTTGTGACGAGATGTCCCATGGGATGTTGGAATGGCATAAAGGATATATCACATTAAGTAAATAGAGCCAAAAATAATTAAGAGGTAGAAACAGTAATGTCAAGCAAACAAGAGTGATGGTTTAAAAAGGTATGTCTATTTCTCAGTTTTCCAAGAGTAATTTTTAATAAACTTACAAAGCTTCAATAAAGAATACAATACAGAGGTTTCTAAATTGTATGTCTTTCTCATTGCACATTATTTTGTTCTGTTTAAGTATATGTCTCCACATTATAACTTTTTTGGGAAAAAAACTTCTCATTCACTTATATATTAATTAAGTGCCTATAATATTTTAAGTATCCTGATAAAATAGTAACCAATCCAAAATGACTGCCCTAAAGAGTCTTAAAGCCCGGGGAGGAGGGCGCAGAGCAGAGATTCAAAACCCATCTGTAAACAGTGGAACAATCCCCCCACAGAGGGCCACAGGGTAGGGACGAGTCAACCAGGGTGTGGCAAAACATTGATGAAACACACAATATTCTTCTGGTTCCTTGAGGCTTTCTCAGCCCCCACTATAATGACCCCAGTGCTGCTTTTCAATTCAGACTAGACTGGAGCATGTACACAGGTATAGATAAGAGATGGGGGCTTATGACACACGGAATCCTGGAACAGGAGTAGGAATAGCAATATCAGAAGGGTAGGGAGAAGCAGGGAAGAGAAAGGAAGATAGGGGGAACCGATCACAATGATCGACACATAACCATACACCCCTCTCCAGGGGAGAAGAACAACAGAAAACATGGGGGAAGGGAGATAGTGGTCGGTGTAAGATGAAAATAATAATAATTTATAATCTATCAAGGGGGTATAATGGAGGGGTGAAGGAAAAAGAAAGAGGGGCTACTATCAAGGGCTCAAAAGAAAGTAAATGTCTAGAAAATAATGAAGGCAACGTATCTATAAACGTGCCTGATGCAATCGATGTGTGGATTTTAACAAGAGTTGTAAGAGTTCTTTAAAAAGTATCTTAGAAAAAAAGAGTCTTAAAGCCCAAGACTCTTCTGCAGAGTATCTAGTCAGACAACCACTGGCAGATCTGCTCTATCCAAGAAGAGACCATTGTAATCTTGATTGTACCAGATCACACTCGATACTTGGCCAGTTGACTTGACCATCCTATAGATTTGCTCTGAATATGTTCTGGGTGCCAAGTATCTGTTACTGGCTCCATGGCAGAAATTTCTTCCCTGGATTTTTGAATGCTGTTGGGAGGTTGTCCCTTCTTATACATTATTTGTATCTTTGTATGCTATTATGTTTTTGTACTTACCACCTTAGTGAGATTTTTTTTCTTTCTGTTGGGTCTCCCAGCTGTGAAGTCCAGGAGGAGGCATGGTTGCATAATGAGAATAACTGATACAAGGGGTTATAGGGAATACAGGTGGATGATAGGGAGGGAAAGGAGATTTTAAGAGTAAATAATGAAGACAGAGGGGGGAGGGAGCCCTAGCATGGACTGTGATTGCCTAACTCATCTTCAAGGCGATTTAAACATTGGGGAGAGGTGCTCTAAAATTGATGTGGGGGTGATTGCACAATTCTCTTTGATATGATTGAATGAACTACATATTGATAAATGATATGTAAATTACTTTCCAATAAAACTGTTGGGAAAAAGAATGTTAAAGAATTCTGGAAGAGTAAACCATTGTGTAGCCTTATGCCCTTACAAAACAGAGTGAAAGCAATATTCAAGTAGGTCTACTTCTCCCAGATGAAATAAAAAGTCATTGTTTCCTTTCTTTCAGAAGAGGATAATGTGCATCCTATGTTTCTGCCAGAGAGTAATAAAATTAATCTGTAGAAATCATAGCAAGAGTTATTTTTGGAATACCCAAATTCCAAGTATTCAAATTAGAATATTCATATTGAACATATCTAATTCCCTAGCCACCATTTGTCTGTCAGCTGGTTATACCGTGGTGGCTTGTGTGCTGCTGTGATGCTGGAGATACTGTATATTGCTGGTCTTTTAAATGCCATCAGGTCATCCAAAATAAATAGGTTTCAGCAGAGCTTCCAGATTAAGAACAGACTATAAAGACAGAATCCGGTGTTCACTTCAGAGTAATTCATCACTGGAAATTTTATGCACAGCATAAAATCTTTGTCAGATACTGAAGGCCTAGTGAATTTGTCTGAGAAATTCTGAGATGAATTTGTCTCATCTCTAAATAAAATCGACCAGAATGATGTGAATGGAGTAAAGCTTTGGGGAGTATAGTCTTCGGGCCCTTCATTTGCTGATGAGTCACGACTCAAAATGGGAGGAAAAATGTGCAAATATTTACTAATAATCAGAACTTGGAACGCACAAGGTATTAATCTAGGATAATTATAAATTGCCAAAGATGAAATGGAATGCAAAGAGATCCATATTCTAGGGGATGGTGAGCTGACATAGACTGACTTCGGTCATTTTGAACAAGAGAATCATGTAGTTTACTATGCTGGGAATGAAATAATCAGGAGGAATAAGCTTCCATTCATTGTCAAAAAGGACATTTCAAGACCTATCTTAAAGTACTCTATTGTCTCTGATAAGATTGTATCTATCCACATATAAGAAAACCCAATCATTATAGCTTTTATTCCATTTTTTTTTTGCACCAAACAACTACAACTAAGGAAAAAGACATTGAAGAATTCTACCAATGTCTTTAGTTTGAAATTGATAAAATGTGCAATCAAGATGCATTGAAATTATTGGCAATTAAGCGCAACATTTGAAAACAGAAGAGGAAACAGTGATTGTAAAATACGGTCTTGGTGATTGAAATGGAGCTGGAAATTACACAATAGAATTGTTCCAGACCAACTACTTTTAAACAACACAATTGGTGACTGTACACCTGGTCATCTCCAGAAAGGACACAGAGAAATCACATTGATTACATCTATGGAAAGAGACAATGGAAAATCTCAACATCAGCAGCTAAAAACAGGCCAGGGACTCACTGAGGACAGACCACCAATTGCGCATATGTAAATTCAGGATCAAGCTGAAGAAAATTAAAACAAGTCCCCCAGAGCTAAAATATGATCCAGAGTAAGATTCCAGGTGATTTTTGAGAATATCTATAAGAAAATATTTAATACAGTGAATGCTAATGAGAGAAGACCTGATGAGTTATGGGAGGACATCAAGAACATCGTCCATGAAGAAAGTAAAAGATCATTTCAAAGATAGGAAATAAACAAAGAAAATATCAAAGCGAATGTCAGAAGAGACTCTGAAACTTGCTCTTAATCATAGACTAGCTAAGGCACATGGAAGAAATGAAGTCAAAGAACTGAATATAAAATTTCAAAGGGCAGCTTGAGAAGACAAAGCCAAATATTATAATTAAAAATGTAAAGACCTAAAAGCAAGAGAGAAGAACCATCTCAGGATATATTAAACTGAAAGAACTCAAGAAAAACATTCAAAACCCGAGTTGCAATATTTAACGATTCTAAGGGCAAAGTATTGAATTGTGGGCTAGTGCCGGGTGGGTCTCTCTTTTGTACGTGTTGCTTGTTGTGGTGGTTGTGGTTGCTGTTATTGTTGCATGACATAGGGTCATTTCCGATTCATAGTGACCTTATCCACAACGGAATGAAACACTTCCCTGTCCTGCACTATGCTCACAAGTTGTTCCTGTGCTCCAGCCCATTGTTGCAGCCATGGTTTTACTCCATCTCCGTGAGGCCTTTCCTCTCTGGTTCCCCACTACTCCAGGGACGTGTTGCTCCTGGCAACAAGTCCCAAATGAATGTCTTAGAGCGTGATATCTTAATGCCAACAACTCCCCAAAGAAAGTTGATTCAAAAGTGTATTTCACATTGTCCAGAGCAGGTTAACTATCGAGGAAAGTGATTAATTTATAAAAGGTGTAGGTGACTTGTGTCTAGAGAGCTATTCAAAGACAGTACCACCTGTCCAGAATTTTTTTGTTTTTAAAAAATACATCTGAAAACTATTGCAACATATTAAAATTCACTTAAGCTGGTTTGTACAAAATTTGTGTAAAATTTTATGGTCATTCTTCATTTTTCTATATTATTAAAATATTTTCTTATACAGATATTTCAAAGCATTAATTAAATATCACATACATGGGTATCATGACTCAAAATCAACTAAATGGCAATTATTTATAACCTTGATGTATTATTAATTTTGTCTTATCTATAAGAGCTTTTAAAATAAGCACAAACTTTTAAATGAAAATCCCTTGAGCTTATAAACACATATTTCACGCACATTATTAAATTATATTGATGACAAAAATAAATATATGAGATATATTTCTAAAGAGAGGAATTAGGAACACTGTGATGACCTTACTTAATATGTTCTTGATGGTATCCAATTGCTTTCAACCAATAGCGACTCCATATACAAAACAATGAAACATTGTTAAGCCCTTTACCATCTTTATACTTGTTAAGTGAGCCCATTGATGCAGACACTGTAGCAATTCCTTACAATAATTTCCATAAGAATGTTTTCCTAATTACTTACACAAGACAATAGTTAAGATAAAATCTTTTTGTTTTTCCTTGGTAGGGGCTTGGAGTTGTTTCTAACTCAAAGCGACCATATGTACAACCGAACAAAACTGCCCAGTCTAGGCGCCACACAAAAACATCTTTATTATTTCAGTCAATGTTGCAGCCGTTATGTCCATCAATTCTTCTCATTGAAGGTCTTCCACTTTTCCAGTTTACTGTGTTTAATCTCCTGCTCCCAGGAGAAGTCCCACATAGTAACTTGGTAAAGTACGTGAAATAAGTCTTGCCATTCTCAATTCCCAGCACAGATGTGTTGATTCTCTGGCAGTCTATGGCATATTTAATATTATTTGTCAACACCATAATTCAGACACCAGTTCTTGTTCAGTCTTCTTTATTTTTTGTCCAAGTTTTAATGCATATGGGCAATTGGTAAAACAAGGTTTGGGTCAGGTTCACTTTGACTTCAAAGGGTCATATTTGCTCTTTAACAGTTGACAGAGATACTGTGCAGCAGATTTTCCCAATACAAAGAATAATCTTATTCCTTGACTGCTGCTTCCATAGAGGTTGATGGTGGAATCATGTAAAATGAAATCCTTGACAACTTCAATCTTTTCTCCGTTTACCATATGTTGCTTATTGATCAAGTTTTAAAGATACTTGTTTTCTTTTTGTTGGGGTGGAAGCAACATGACAGGTATCATTGGTCACTGCTTTAAATCTTCATGAAGTTTAGCCAGCATATCTATGTCATTTACATATCAAATGTTAATGAGTCTTCCTGAAAAACTGAAACCATATTTGTCTTCATATAGTCCAGCTTCACAGATGGCTTTTTCACCATACAGATTTAATAAGAATTGTAGAATAAATAACACAACCCTAACAGCGTGGAGTATCTTGTCGACATATTCAACCGTCTCTTCACCTATGTCCAGGTTATGAACACAATCAAGTTCTTATACTCCCATTCTTTGCAACATCTCCACAATTGTTTGTGATTCCACAGATTAACTACTTTGCACAGTCAATGAAACGTAAGTACTCATCTCTCAGGTATTCTCTGCCTTCGGCTAAGCTTCGTCTGTTATCAGGAATTATATCCATAATTCAACCTGGTCGTCTAATCTCAGCTTGAATTTCTGGTAGTTCTCAATTAATATATTGCAACTGATTTTAAATTTTCTTCAGAAAAATGTAACTGCGTATGATATCAATGATATTGTTCAATAATTTCTACATTTTATAATGTCACCTTACTTTGGAATGGGCATGAATATGGGTTTCTTTCCGTCAGTAAGTTGGTCAGGTAGCTAGATAGCTTCCAAATTTCTTGGCATAGGTGAATGAGAACCTCCAATGCTGTATCCTTTAATTGAAACATTTCAATTGTTATTTCACCAGTTTTCTGATTCTTGCTTTTTTCTTTTTTTTTACTCTTTAAAAAAATTTTTTATTTTTATTTATTTATTTTTTAATCTTTTTTTAAAATCAATTTATTGGGGCTCATACAATTCATCACAATACATAGCTCAATTGTGTAAAGCACACCTATATATTTGTTGCCCTTATCATTCCCAAAAGTCGCTTTCCTTTTTTTTTCTGCTTTAAAAAATTCGCTTTCCTCTTGGGTTCCCAGAATCAGCTCATTTTCTTTTTTCCCCTCCCCTCACTTCCTCCTCCCCCATGAACCCTTAATAATTTATAAATTATTATTATATCTTATATTACACTGCCCGGTGTCTCCCTTCACCCACCTCTCTGCTCCCCCAGAGAGGAGGTTATATGTAGATCCCTGTGATCAATTCCCCCTTTCTATACCCCTTCCCTCCTGGTATCGCCACTGTCACCTCTGGTCCTGAGGAGTTCATCTGTCCTAGATTCCCTGTGTTCCAATTCCCATCTGTACCGTTGTGCATCTTCTGGTCTAACCATTGGTTTTGAACCACTTGTTGTTCCCTTGTCCCTAGATTGGCCAACCCTCCTCCCTTCCCCTTTTCTAATGTCTTTAATGCATCTTGAAAGTTTTCCTTTAGCAAAGTCAGTTCTTAATCATATGAAACTTCTTGAAATGCTGAGATGGTGAATGCCAACCAGGTCTTCGGTCTGTCATCATGTGTATTTCTTTCATCTTTCTTTGGTGCTTCCTGCAGCATACAACTTTTTGCAAATGTTGTTCTTCCATATTGCAACTAGAATCTTGAATTTTTCTTTAGTTCTTTCAAGGTGAGAAGTATGTGGAATGTGCTCTCACCTTTTGATTTCTAACCAGAAGTCTTTGCATATTTCATTTGAATATTCAGTGTGCCTTCATGAACTTTTACATCCTCTGTTCAGGTCTTTTATTTCATTTATTTCATTTTTGCTCTAAAAAAAGATCCAAACCCACTATCATTGAGTCAATTCTGACTCATAGCAACAGTAGAAGACAGTATAGAACAGCTAGTGTGTTTTCTGAGACTAAGTCTTTACAGGAATAGAAAGCCTCATCTTTCTCCTATGGAGTGCCTGGTGGTTTAGAACTGCTGACTTTGTAGATAGCAGCCCAATGTGAAACCACTGTGTCATCAGGGTTTGAACTACTCTACATGAAAGATCAAACTTCAGAATCTTCTGACATTAATCTAGATCTTCAATTTATTCCCCATACCTTTAATTATTTTTTGTTTTGTTTTTATCTCTTTTGTCAAGGATGCTTTTTTTTATGTCATTCGTACAACTTATCATTAGAAATTAATGCATCCAATATATTCACGAGATGACCTCTAAAATTAGGTGACTATAAGGAACATCATATTTTGGCTTGCATGGAATTGTTTTAATTTGATTCAGCTTCAACTTGAACTTTCAAATGAGCAATCAATCATCTGCCTTTCATTTGGCCCCTAGCCTTGTTATGACTGAAAATATTGAGCTTGTTTGTAGTCTCTTTCCAGAGATATAGTTTATTTGACTAACTTGTGTGCAGTGTGGCAAAGCCCATGTGCACAGTTGCTCTTTGTGTTATAGCAAAAGAAGTATTTGTAATGAATATGTCATACAAAATAAGACCTTATAAAACTTTATCATTTGATCTGCAGTGTAATTTCTATCACCAAGGCTATATTTTCAAGCAGCCAATCCGCTTCATTTCCAAATTTAGCATCCCTATCAGCTGTTTTTAGGTGATATCCAGTCAGTTATGACTCATACGCACCCTATGTACAACGGAATGAAATACCACGGTGTCCACTGCCATCCGCACAATGACTGTTATGTTTGATCCCATTATTGCAGCAACCTTGCCAATTTAGTTTAGGATCTTAAGCTTTTTCCCTGATCTGTTACCAAGCATGATGTCCTTTTTCCAGAGACTAGCGTTTCATGACAACATGTCTAAAATCGGTGAGACAATGTTTCACCATCCTCAGTTCTAGGACAAATTCTGTATTCTCTGCAGACATATTTATATGTTCTTCTGATAATCCAAGTCCCTTGCCAATCAGTACTATCAATGCATCTTAATTGCATGTTTTATCAATCTCAGGCTGCATGAGTTAGTAAAATCTTCCATTTCTTTTTCTTTTCCATTAATTGTTGACAAAGTTGAATGAGATTTGCATTAACTGGTCTTCCTTGTAGGTGTCTGGATATTATTCTGTCCTTGAGAGCGTTATCCTCTAGGATCGATCTGGAAATGATCCTTCTGATCACAAATGTTATGCCTTCCTTCTTTAGTGAGTCATTCTGGGAAGAGCAGACCATTGAAAATTGTCAATTCAGGTTCATTTCAGTTCATAATACCTAGGGTATCTGCTAGCATTTAATTTGATGGAATCTAATTTTCCTCAATCCATTCTGCTTTATGATTACTAATGGATGCTTTAGCTGTTCTCGGTGTAAGTTATGCCATATCAGTAAATGAAGGTCCTGACATCATTGTTGCATCCTTGCCTTTAAAATCACCTCTAAGCTGAGACATCAGCTCTTAAACCAGTAGCATTTTTAGGGCCATACAATTTGAGGGGCACATCTTGCAGTAGCGTATCAGATAATGTTTTGCTGCTATTCATTTGCAAGGTTTTTAATGACCTTAATTAAGTAGATCTCCAGGTCCTTCTTCTTAATATATCTTATTCTGTAAATTCTGTTGAAACCTCTTCACCATTGGTGAACCAACTGGTAATGAAATTTTGATGGCATAGCTTCCAACATCGCAAAAATATATAAATCAATAATACAATAAATTGATAGACCAATGTTGTTACATATATGTGTGTGTGTCTCTTAAGTTTACATGTGCACACTAGAAATTGGAAGTGGATAGTCATAAATACATATGCAATTAATGCTAAAAATTATATCCAAATAACTATGTTTATATGAAATTGTTTTAAATTTACTTGGCCTTCACCATTTCTTTAATACTGATTTTTTAAAAATACTGAATTTAATTGTGATAGTCACACCCAAAATTCAAAGTGATCCTAAGTAGCATAAAGTATAACTAAGGTTAAAACTTCTTCTTTTTTGCATTACATGAACACTCCCTAAAATAATATTAACTTTTATTGAGTTGTCATTCTTTAATTGTCTTATATTGTGCTTATAGTCAATGAACTTAAATTTTGAGTTTACATAAATGGTATTATTAAACCACGCTCAGTCTTGAACTTAGTGTCTAGATTCACTGTGTGCTTAAAACTTACCTTGTCCTGATTTGGAAGGAGCACTTGGGCTGCAGGGGAAAGTATTGGGCCATCTATTCTTATCAAGAATTAGTCTCAGAAAATCACCGGGACAATTCTGCCATGCCCTATAGTGTCACTATGAGTTGGCATCAACTTGATGGATATGAAATTAGGGTTTTGTTGTTGTTCTTTTTAGTTCTAATGGTATAGGGAGTTCTGCATTGGGCTGCTTAAGGGCAAAGTCAGTAGGATGAACTCAACAATTGATCCTCAAGGGAAAGAAAGATGAGGATTTCTGCTCTGATAAAGATTTATAGTCTTGGAATCCACAGGGACAGTTGTACTCTCTGACAGGGTCCCGGTGTGTTGGAATAGACTCTGAGGCAGTGAGTTTGACTTCTAATGTTATGTGGTGTGTAGACACTCATGGTGTAGGTCAGTGTCTCTTATCCTCCACTACTGAAGAAGGTATCGACAGATTGCCCCTGATCATCCAGCTCTCCACTTTTCCTGCAGATCCAGGTATCTATTGTAGATCCATGTCATTCCATAGATGCTGACGGGGAATGAATTCAGAGAGATCCACATGTTCAGAGGTAGGCATGCCATGTCAGGCAGTTGATTCAATGTGATTAACTTTTTTTGTGAAAGGTCTTGAAAGCTCGATGTGTTCTCTCACATGCCAGATAAAGTGACCAGCCTACATGAATGTGAGGTCTAGAACAACAGTCACATTGTCAGCATGAAAAAAAAACAGGGGAGAGTTAAGAATTATACATCTAATATGAAACAAGCCAGACCTTGATCGAATTGTGCTTGAAGTTTACATTGACCCCATAATTTATGTTATCGAAGTAAATACATATATTTTACTATTTTATGGAGTGATGTCTTCTTTTAAATGGAACTGGAAATGCCTTCATTGACAATGTAACTGGATTGATGAAAATGAAGTGTTACATAGTGACATTCCAAATGGGTTTTTGTGTGCAATGAAGAAGGTACAATAACAAAAATATCCTAGAGAGATATTCAATAAAGTATGGCTTACTATTTCCTACTTAGTTGAGCATATGCCACCAGGCAACCTCTTCCCTGCCACTGAGTCTATCCTCAATCATAGGATTTCCAAGGCTATAAACTATCACTATTTACAGAAACAGATGGTCCTCTTTCTCCCATGGGTCAGTCATTGGGTTTGAACCATTGACCTTAGTGTTTGCAATCCAACAATTATCAGACAGTGTTACAAAGCCTTCTTTAAACGACTACAGCATTAATATATTTAGTGAGACAATTTTCACTTTACAAGATTGTTTTTTGTTGTTTATAGGTTTAGTGAGGTGTTGCTAGAATCAACTTTCATTGAATTTGACTTTTCTTGTATGGAATATGTTTGCTGAGAGAAGCACTTTATGAATTTAATCTGTGACAGAATTTGCCTGAGAATCTGCTCATTAACATATCATTGAGATTAAGGCAGGGAAAATGGAATCTTATCAGAATGGAGAGTGAGGACCCAGGATAGCAAGGCCAGCTCAAAAGCCCCCATGTTAAGTATTCTTTCCCAGATTAAAGTGTTGTGACCCTTATTCAGGAGATGAAGCTAGGCTCCATCTGGAGTTCACCACTGACTCCACAAGATCCTAAAAACCGAACTCACTGCCCTGGAGTCAAGGCCAACTCATTGCAACCCTGAAGAAAAAGGTGGAGCTACCACTGTAGCTATCTGACACCGTAACTCTTTATGGTAGCAGATAGCTTATCTTTCTCTCAAGAAGCCAAGGTTCACCCAAGGTCACAGTTTCAAGCTGCTGACCTTGTGATTAACAGCCATAGTGGGCATCACACTGAGGTCAGACACTAAACAGTGCATTTAAGCCACCAGGCAGTGTTTTCCAATCAAAATGGAACATCAGTAGACAAGTCCAAAGCTGTGTCCTGGACTCAAAAGCTGTAAGACACCACCCCTGATTTTGATTGCAAAGTGTGAAAGCAAGTAGACCAGAAAGTTATGTCTTTTTAAAACGGTTTCTTTTTTATCCAAGAAGTCCCACTCTGGTAACCTCCTGTGTTAGTCTGGGTAGTTTAGAGAAACAAATGCACAGAAACTCATGGATAAGGGAGAGATTTATGTAAAGGTTAAGTGCACATCAAGAAAACATCCCAACCCAGTGCTGCCCAAGCACACAAGTCCAACATTAACCCATATGTCTGACACCAATCCACAAAGTCCTCCCCCATCTCACAAAACACACACTATGAGGCTGACTGCAGGAGGAAAGCTGAATCAGTGAGTGTGTAAGCATCTCAGGCTGGCAGGGGTGTCCACACAGGTGCTCCAGCACCCAGGGTTGCATCAGGGTAGGTGCATGTGGCTTCTCCTCAGGGATGTCTTGCAGGAAGCGAGCCTTGCCGGCTGAAGCAGGGAACTGGCTAATGCAGCTGCACCCTGATCCCAGAGCAAGAGACCCGAGAACTAGAAAAGCAAGGCTAATGGAGCTATTATCCCTTCGCCCTTCAATTAACCCCACATGTGTTTATCGGCCAGGTTAGCACAATCAACTTGCTACCTCACCTAATTTCATTGCTCATTTTTTCTTCTTAACTCAGAACAACATCAAAAATCCTATAAAATCCACAGACATACTGGGTTTTACAGGAGATTATGCACAAGTAGGTACTCTGATTGGCCTTTCTCTCCATGATTTTCCTCCTGAGAAATCAGTATATTCCCATTATATTATAACTTTAAAGTGACAAACAGATTAACAGCTCACATAACTCAAGCCAGGCTAACGTTTTATTGAGAGAGTTTTTTTCCCTGGAAAGGAGAAACTGAAAAATACTGTGTATTCTAGTCAAAGTAACAGGGACCGAAGGGAATTTATTTATGAGATTGAAATGTGGACTGAAACACAAAAGGATCCCTGGAAATGTCCATGGGAAGAAGATGCACATGTGTTCACAGATAGGTAGGGTATAGGGTAGGAAGCTGAAAGAAGTTTATACTAAACTACATCTTGTACCATGATGCACAAAAATGTGTCCACTGTAAACAACATCTTTCCCTATCTCGTCCCTGATGGTGTATAACTGGTGAGATTGCATATAGGTGCAGGTGTTTGAAAGTATGAAGTACTATGTATTCATATTGGAGGGAAGTAAACAGACAAATTCCTCTTGGGAATTTCTTCTACAGAATGTATAGAGTAGAACCATGAATTAAACAAAGTTTGCTTTACTTAGGAATAAAAATATAGCAGTAGAAGATACTGTAGTGTGTAGACTCTGGGGGGAAAAAGATATATATAAAAGTGTTTATAGCAATTGTAATGTATCACTATCATGTATTGCCTTTAAATCTAAGTTGATGAATACCAGTGAATAGCGATTCTCTCAATTGTAGCAGAGTGCAAACAAAGCATTACCTTGAATAAATTACTTAGCAGCAAACTATGATACATGCATTGGCTGCAATAAAAAGAGTTATTGTGATTTATCTTTGTCATCAAGTGAAAAGAAATGTAAAGCCTTCCAAAGGAACACGGGTAGTGCTTCCACATAAGCATTGGACTGTTCATCTCAAACTCATCGGTTTGAATCTGCAGGATTCTGACAAAGAGAAAGATGAGGCTTTATGCTCTACAAAGACTTACAGCCTCAGAAACACTATAGAGAGAGTCACTGTGGGGTAGAATTGACTCGATAGCATCAAGTCTATTCGGACTCATAGCAAACCTAGGTACAACAAAACGAAACATTGTCCTATCCTGAGCCATCCTCGCAATTGTTATATAAATCCATGTTGTGCCCAATGTATCAATCCATTTCATTGAGAGCTTCCCTATTTTGGGATGGCTGTTTACTTTACCAAGCATGCTGATTTCCCCCACCCAGGGACCGGTTCCTCCTGTCAACATGTCCGAAGTATATGAAGCAAAAGCCCCACCATCCTCCACTCTAAGGTCTTAAGAAACATGCTGGCCATACTGCTTCCACGTCAGACTTGTTTTTTCTTCTGACAGTGACAGTACTTTCAATATTAGTTGTCCACATCACAATTCACATGCATCATTTCTACATCAGTCTTCCTTATTTAATGTCTAATTTTCAAATGTATATGAGACTATTGAAAATACTTTTTTTAATCCCCCTAAAACTAGTGTGAGTTCAGTCCTAGAGGGGAAGTAAAACAAGATCTCTAACACAGGTATCTTTTAAATTCAAAAGCCTAAATAATCTATAAATGTTTATATATTATTCTTTCTTTGAACCAATTCTAAGGGGAAAATGGTAGTATTGCATTTTGCCCATCATCCTCAAAGGGAAGTATGGGAGGAAGTTCCTGTTCAGGAATAAATATAAGTAATTCTTTATTTCCTTTAAAATAAATATTTATGTGATGCTATTTGTATAGCATTTAACTAAGAAAAAATACATTCAGTTATAATATAAAATCTGGTTATTGCCATAATAGTTATTCAACAATTTTACAAAGATTTAAATTACAAACAAGGAAATGAGACTGTCAAATATAATAACCCCAGTAGTAGTTAATTATTTCTTCAAGTCACTTTCAGTGCTGATTGACAAATCTACATCATTAACACCCCTGATAATTTAGCTGCCATAAACTTAACCACTGTCCTCATTGTTTTTAGGAGTAGCTGAGTCCCTTACAATGCGTCGTAACATGATAAGTCCTGAGCCATCCTCACAGTAATTGTTCTGTCTGTGATCATTGTTTCAGTCCCTGTGTCAATTGAGGGTCTTCCCCCTTTTGGTTGACTTACTTTTTCAGGGATATTGTCCTTTACCGAGGACTGCTCCTTCCTGCTCACATGAAACAGCATCTCTCTGTCCTTTCTGCTAAAGAGCACTGTGACTGGGCTTGCTCTAAGACAGATCTGTGTGTTCTTCTGCAAGTCCCTGGGGCTTCAGTATTCTTCCCCGGAACCCTCATTCAAACACACCACCTCTTCTCCAGTTGTCCATTGTCATTGTCCTGCGTTCACATGCATATGTGACAATTAAAAATACCATGGTTAGGAGCAGGTTTACCTTGGTCCTCACAATGGTATCTTTGCTCCATAACACTTTGAAGACAAATTGTGCAGCAAATTTACCCAATGCAATACATCACTTGTCTTGACTTCTGCTTCCATGAGCATTGATGGTAGATCCAAGGAAAACGAAGTATGTGACAAGTTCGATCTTTTCTCTGGTAAGCATGATGTTATCTATATATTTTTTAAACTGCCACCCAGTGAATTTCAACTCATCCAACCTTAAACCAGGGCAGAACAGTCTCTGGCTTTCTGAGATTGTAATTAGTTACGGGAGTGGACAACTTCATCTTTTCCCACTGGCACTCTCTGGGGGTTGGGATGGCTGACCTTCTGGTTAGCAGCTCAATCTGTAACCCATTGGGACACCCGGGCTCCTGTATTTGTATCATTGTGAGAGTTATGACTTTCTTTAAATTGAGTCGTAATCCACGCTGAAGACTGCAGTCTTTGACCTTCAGTCCATCTGCGCAGCTCAGCATGTTCATGAACCTTCCTCCAAGTCTGATGCTGTGCTCTTCTTTAAATAGATCAGCTTCTTGGATTATTTTCTCAGCATATAGATGACCCTGAAACATACGACGTATATACAACCCTGACACATACTTTTCCTGATTAGAAATCATGCAGTATGCTCTTGGTTTGTTCTAATCACTTTCCTGCATATAGGTTCCCCATGAGCATAATAAAGTGTGCTGAAACTTTTTCACCCCATAATGTTATTCATAGTTTGCTGTAAACACACAGTCAAATGCTTTGCCTACTCAATAAAATACAGGTAAATTTTTTTTGTTGGTTTTTTTCTTTCTCATATTTTCTGGTTTTAGCCCAGATCCCTCTAAAATCAGCTATAGTATCCCAAAATGCATATCCTCTTGGGAATCCAGCTTGAATATCTAGAAATTCCCTGTTGGTGTACTGCTGCAATCATTTTTAAATTATCCACCACAAATTCTACTGGCATGTGATAGTAATGATGTTGTTCAATACTTTCCGAATTCTCCATGGTCACCTTTATTTGGAATGGGCACAAACATGTATTTTTCCCCCAGTCAACCAAGTATTTGTCATCTAAATTTCTTAACCTAAACTAGTGAATGCTTCCTATCAGCTTGTTGCAATATTTCAGCTCAGAAATGTCTAGGGTCTTTATTTGCATTGCATTTAATTTTTGATGACTTCTAATGTTCCTAGGTTCATGCTGCACCCCCACACACATTCTAATTATTATTGACATTTGCACTTGTTTCTTTTCGTTTTGAATCATGCTCTGTCAGCAAACAAAGGTCCCCAAACTTATCATTCAGGTCACATCCATGTCATTCAGGCCAACTCTATTTTGCAGACAGGTCTTCTCAGTCCAATTTTGAGTGCTTTCCACCCTGGAGAGCTCATCTGCCAGCACTGCGACAGACAATGCCACTGTGATTCATTACATCTTCAGTGGGGTAGTGGTTATGCGCTGGGTTGCAATCCAAAAGGTCAGCATTTCAAAACCACCAGCCACTTCACGGGAGAAAGATAAAGCTTTCTATTCTCTAAGTGACTTATAATCCACAAGGATAATTTTACCCTGTACTACGGGATTGCTATGAGTTGTAATTGACTCAATGACAAAGTTTGAAATATTTTTTTAATCTTTGAGAAGTGAACAGCATATTCCTACTTCCTACTTTGTATTAATCTAGAAGCTCTTCTAAAATGTTTTCCACAATTGATGAGCCTGCTGGTAGTTGAAATACCGGTGGTGTAACTTCCAGCATCACAGCAACACACAGTCACTGACAGATGATTGAGGGGGCTCCTTCTTAAGTCGTAGTAATAAGATAGAAAAATGTTATGTTCCTTAGCTCAAAGGTTAAGACGGAACCTAGAAAAGTTCAGTGTCTATACTACTTAATAAATGGAACTTTATATCAGGATGGATAATTTTTATAAACATCTTGAAATATAATTTTCTTTCAAAATTAAATTGAACCATATATTTATATAAAAGTAAGAAACTTTTCAAAAAATAAAACATGGGATTCTATAACAAAGAATGATAAAATACTGAATCTTTGAGTTTACTGTTTTCCAATATAATTCTTAAAAACCAAACTCAGCTGCCACTGAGTTGATTCCAAGGTGAAATAGAATTTATTCAAATTAAAATAGTAGTTTATGTATTTATGTCTATATATATATTTAGTTTTTAATTCACTTAAAAAACATACCATAGCCTTTTATATTATTTTATAAGTATTTGACATGGTTCTTTTATTTTTATAGGGATCCCTGGTAGCATGGAAGTTTGTCATTGAGCTTCTAACCAGAAGGTCAGCAGTTCAAAATTGCCAGCAGCTGTGTGGGAGAAAGATGAAAGTTTCTACTTCTGGAAGTGTTCGAGTCTCAGAAATCCACAGGGGCAGCCCACCCTGTCTCCTGGGTCACGGTGAGTCAGAATCAACTCAATGGCAGTGAGTTTAGTTTTGGTTTGGTTTAATAAAACTTTTGTAATGAATGATTGATTCTCTATGTCTATATCTCTGTATGTTTGGATATATGTACTTTTTATATGTACATACATACACACAGGGGGGTTTCAAAATTTTCTTGAAAAAATTCCATTATCTTCTAATTCCATACATACATAGCAACAATCCTGGTGATAGTACAGTTTCAAGGAATGTTTCATTGTGTTGTGCATAAGTTTACTATAAATTGTAACCAACTGGCCATACCAAACAACAACAAAAAGTATCTATCGATCTATCTACTGTAAGCAAGTAGTTTAGTCTTGATGTCATAAATTAAAGAACTATATTATTTCAGGTAATTTGGGTACATTTCATAAGTAAAGAATTTTGATTGAGAAAGTGATTTTGAAACTTTTTAGGTCACCAATTTAGACATCATATTTAGAAATGATTTAAAGTTTAATTTAATTTTGAACATTAATTGTAAAATTAAATGATTGCAATTCTTATTTTATAATTTATTTAGATGGAAACATAGCTTAAAATAATCTTTTCAAGTCACAAGACTTGATTAATGAATTGATAAATTCCCTGAAACCATGAAGCATAAAAACTATTCTCAACCAAGAATTCTTATTAGGGAGGTAGATATGAATTATTTTGCAAGACATAATTA
This sequence comes from Echinops telfairi, assembly GCF_000313985.2. NCBI lineage: Eukaryota > Metazoa > Chordata > Mammalia > Afrosoricida > Tenrecidae > Echinops > Echinops telfairi. Next base: position 15,099,653 of record NW_022103907.1, on the reverse strand, counting down.
AAATGATGTCTATATATACTTCTATAGTTTTTTGGTCCAAGAGTTTAAAGCACTTTTCTTCTAAAAAGATAAAAACTTAACTCAAAATGTATTTGTGTTTCTTTTAAATTAGAGTGCGTTTCAATTACTGTATGGAATGAGGGTGGGGGAAGAATCATTTTATTAGGAAACATTATTTCAAGAAATCATTAATATGGATTTGGTTCTACTTTGAAACACCACTCATTATTGAACATTTTCCTGTGCTCAAAGATCTTGAGTTTGCAAAGAGACAAAGGCCTACAAGTATCCTGGAGCACACGTGCGTGCCACACACACGCACACACACACTCACTCACACACGTGTGTGCACGCACATGCATTTTCTTGCTCTAACCGCTATGTTTTCTCTTAGATTTAGCAACAATAGCACACAATATTTCTTCAAGGGCCAGAGAACCTAACATAAATCCGTGTCTCCACACTTTCCCAATGGCCAAGTACTTATTGTCATCTGTTTCTTCACTTTAAAGCTTTCAACAAGGTCAGCAGACCATGGCTACAGCAATGGGCTCAAACGGGACACTGACTGTGAGGCTGGTGTAGGACTGGGCCCTGCAGTTGTTCCTGAGTCACTAAGAGTGACTCAAACAATTTGAAGGCACCTAACAACAGCAACAAATGGCATAATGAGATTATTTGCCTCATACATGTCTTGTGAAGATTGAACAATGTATGAGTACTTACCTCACAGCATAGCAAATAATTAAAATCTAAATTATGGTCATCATTGTGACAATATTTTGATTTACTTGTTATTGTTTGACAAAGCAAGAATTTAGAATTTTTGTGTGTGGCAAATATATCCTTAACAAATCATTTGCCCTTTGAACATTCTTCAAATGTAGGATTCAATGATATTAATACCATTTATTATGTTGTGTAACTATCAACATCACTCATTGACAAATTTCCCATCACCGTTAGCCGAGGTTTATTGTCCCTATCCAATGGATCATCTTTCCTTTATCCTCTTGCTATGTATTGAATTAGGCCCCCAAATTAGATGCTGTACATTCTAACTCATAGGCCTGTGGTTATAATTGCACTTGAAAGAGGTCATCTTGTTACATTAATTAGGAAGGTTTAGTGTTGGAGGCATCTGAAGTTAATCTATTCTGAGGCATGAAAGAGAGTAAATAAGGAGTAAGAATAGTGATGGGATAAAACAGATGCCAAGAACCATGGAAATCAAGTAACCAGGAGGTGGAAGCTCTTCCACCACAGTCAACCAAGATAGAAAGTTTCCCCTATAGCCTTCCCTCTGGATCCGGAGTTCTAGCCTCCTACATTGTGCACAAATACAGTTCACTTTGTTGAAGGCATCCACTTGTGATATTTCTGGCATAGCAGTAGATAACTAAGGCACTCACAATATTTCATCTGGGAAATCATTCAATATTTGCCTCTCTGATGTCAATTTATTTCACTCACCATTTTTTCCAGGTTCATTATATTATAGTCTATAACAGGACTGCATTTATTCCATATGGCTGAGTAATCTATGGATGTATATGTGAAAAGGCTGAGAAGGCTTCAAAAAGATTATGGAAAATGAAATTAAAAGATACCAAAATTTTTCTATAAACGTTTTGAAGCCCAGGTATATACCACATTTTATTTATCCATTAATCTGTCAATAAACATTTGGAGGTTCATCAAAACATGGAACATTTAGTTGTCATATGTAATTCCAGACATTCCAACCCTAGGAATAAACCCAAAATAATTAAAAGCAAGAAGACAAACAGCCACATACATTCCAATAACTAACAAGGGAAGCCACCCTGATGTTTGTTTGTTTTTAAGAACGTAGTCAGTCAATGCCATCAAGTTAGTTCTGACTCACAGAGACCATGTGGGACAGAGGTGGACTGTCCTTCTGTGGTCCTGAGATTGTGACTTTTGA
>NW_022103907.1:15076314-15096822 GCF_000313985.2 Echinops telfairi | reverse complement strand
TACTAACGTGAACACATAAAAGCTTCATTATTTTTGTTTCAATTAGTAAAGGTGCATTTCTAAGTTTTAGTTTCTATTAACTATCAATATATAAAAACAACAGAAATAGAATATCTTAATATTTGCAACAGTATGAAGGTGTCTTGACAATAAAATGCTTGAAAACTGCTACTTTACAGATTCTTTTGCAATGTCCTTTACCTTACTTGGCCAGAAACATTTATCCTTGGTATGTCAGCGTATCTCCATTCACAATTCCATCAACTATGGCTAAATAGTATCCTATCGTTTACATGGGCCACTGTTTTAACCTCACTGAAAGGCGCTCATTCATTAATAAGGAGACTGGCCAGAGATTGCAGGGGGTTTCTTTGGGAAGAGTGGAGAGCATTGGCAGATATCTGCTTATCCTTCGGTTGATTAGCATAGAAAGGCTAGATTTTAAATGTGGTTTCCACTTTGTGGTATGTTCAGTTTGTTTTGTTTCATTTGGCGTTTTGTTATTGTGTCTATTTCCTGAGCAAATTTGAAAACCGTAAAATCATGGAAGGAAAATAGAAGGCCAGTGTTTAATTAGCCAGTTTCTTATCAGCATTAGCAGAACTCACACAATAATAGCTATGGGGAAGAACCCAATGGAAAATACCGGACATAATTGCCACTAAGTTTGAGCACCAAATCACTGTGCATTTAATCAGTAACAAGAGAGTTACCTCATTTCGCTAAGCTGATCAAAAGAACCTAAGTCAATGAATTCAAAGGCTGTTTCGTTGTGAGCATTATTCAGTGGTCCTGAAATTAATCGAGAAATCCTCAAATGGTTTACATTCCATCCCACTTGACACATTCAAAACCAACCAAACTATGAGGGTTAAGAATATTGTCTGGATTTGTCAGGGGTTAATTTATGCTCACTGTCTCAAGGTTTCTCTATCAATGAGCTACACAATAAAGACCTAACCCGATGAAGCATAAGTGTAATTATGGAAATAATTTAAGTTTCAACTTGATTTCATTTTCATGAGAATGCCTTGAATTTCCTAGCATTGGTCTTACATTGCTGCGGTAACCAATTATCCCAAATGCAGTGACTTAAACAATGAAAACTTGTTCTGTTACAGCATAAAAGCAAGCTGATGGTAGCACTGTGTTCCTCGGGGAGGCTTCAAGAGAAAGGAGGTTTTCGGGGTTTGGTTTGGTTTGGTTCAGCTTTCAGAGGTCACCTGCAATCCTTAACTTGCGGCCTCTTTCTCCAGCTTTAATGGGCACCACTCCCATCTCTGGTTCCGTCACCTCCCCTTTTTTCTCCGTTTGACTCTCGACTTTCTCTTCGAAGGGCCCTGGTGATATTATTGAATCCACGTGGATGATTCAGACTACTGTCCCCATCTCAAGAGCCTTCATGTAATAACACCAGCGAAGTATTTTTATCACACATGCTAACATATTCAAAGTTTCCAGGGATTAGGATATAGGAACTTTAAGGGGCAGGGGGGCTTAATAGGTATTTTTTTTAATGGATAAGGTTCTTTATACCTAGACTTATATAGCCCAATGTTTATTGAAAGCACCCAGTACAACTCATATTAAATTGATTTTTCAAAGCACCTGGTGAATATAAACACTGGTATATATTATATTCAAGTACTATAAAATGTGCTAGTAAATCCAGAATATGAGTTTATATGCTAGAAGGTAATTAAAAACTTTCTACAGCTAATGGTTTGAGTTCTCATTTGCCTATTTCATCCGTCTGTATTCTTTCTTTAGATGTGTACAGAAAATTGGTTATCATGGGGAAAATACCATGCTATAAAGAATGATATAACATGTACTCTTTCCAGCAAAGGAAGAGAGAGTGCTTATTGGGATGGGAAGGGAAAAATGTTTATATGTGAACACACATAGAAATAAATCTCATCAGAAGTCACTGTATAACAAGACGTATAAAAGGAATTATCTATTAACTGACATTTACAATTAGTTCCCAGGGAAGCAGCCGTCTGAAAATCAAATGGCATATTTTGTGAAAATATGCTACAAACACCTCTTGAAATTCGTGTTAGAGATTAAAGAGGACTCAGGTGTGCCTGATCTAAGCCACGATTTTTCATTGTCTTACATGCCTGTACAAGCTAGACAATGAGTATGGGAGATTGGAAATTTTATGATGTTAAATTATTGTGTTAGCAACGGATAGTGAATGTGCCATGAACCAGCATCAGGACAAACAAATCTTTTTTTGGAGACGTGCAGTCAGAAGAGTTCTTAGAAGCAAGAGTGATGACCCTCCATCTCATGTACTGGGGCCATGTTTAGCAGTATCAGTACAATAGAGGAAGACCCTTAATGAGATGGACTGACACAATGGCTATAGGAATGGGTTTAAAAATAACAAACTTGTGAGGGTAAAGCAGGAACGGAGAGTGTTTAGTTCTGTTGTCCATGGGATCATCATGACTTGGAGTTAACTTGATGGTACCTAATAGCAGCAAGTAAGATCTGGTCACTATAGTTAGTGAAACCTGGGAATCGAGAAAAAAGAGAACTATACCATTAATAAATAGGCATGAAGGCTATGCAGAGATGGACAGTAGGCTGGCTAAAGCTGGACATGGAAGGGCAAGGGAGATCTAGCTGGGTTTGGCACAAGAAAAAGATATCCTGGTACAGGTCACCGTAAGTATGGGCAGAAGATGTTTGTAGAATAATAGTCCTGCTTAATCAAACAGGATGGTTAAAACAGAAGAGTGTTGAGATACTCATAAAAAACTAAATTTGGACTGCACTGGCAAAAGTCTTGGATAACTGATGGATGATATGGGATATTGTCATGTATGCAAAAGTGTGATATTAAAGCTAGAAGGAAAGTAAGATTGTGGGACAAAGCTATAAATTAAACTTTGGATGTTTGGACTTCCCCAGCTGGGGAGTATAGCCAGGACTCTTTGTCCTGTTTGAGATCCAACATTCCTTACAGAAAAACAAAGCGAAATATAAACCAACAATTGTTCATCTTTTTCTCATATTTATTGAGGATTACCTACTGAGATACTAAGGGTATCCCTCAGATACTGAGGGTTTGCCCACTAAAAACAGAATATTTTTTTCAAAGTTATGTATTTAAATTTTTTTTTTTTTTTTACAAAATAACTCTATCACTTCAAAATACTCTCCATTACCCTTAATACATTTGTCAATTCTGTGATTCCATTCTTGGAAACATTTTTCAAACTTATATGTTAGGATGGCTGACAGCACCTCCCTTGTTTTTTCCTTCACTTTTTCTATGTTGTCAAATCACTGTCCATTTATGTCCTGCTTCATTGTGGGGAAAAAAGAAAAAAAGAAGTTGCACGGAGCGAGATCAAGTGAGTAAGGTGTGTGGGGCATTAGAGACATGCTGTGTTTACCAAAAACTGGCACACTGACATGACTGCATGAGCAGGTACTTTGTCATGATGGCAAAACCAGATCCCCGTCTGCCACAAATCAGGGCTTTTTTGGCTGCACACTGTTATGCAATATTTTCAGAAACTCTAAGTAGAAAGCTTGATTAACAGTCTGTCCTGGTGGAATGAACTCCAAATGCACTACCCCCCAAATATGAAAAAAAAAAAAAAAATATCGTCTTGGTCTTTGATCTCACTTGATGAGAATTTTGGGGTGAGGTGACAATGGCATCTTCCACTGGCTTGATAGATGTTTGCTTTTGGGGTCGTAAGACTAGCACCCTGTCTTGTCACCTGTAATGACCTTGGGTGAAAACAGTCTGGGCCACTTCAGAGCTATTCTTTCAAAGAACAGCATGTTTACAATGGACCCTCTTTTGGCTGGTCAGTCAGAACCTAGGGCACAAATTTCACAACAACCCTCCTCCTTCCCAAATCTTCCATTACAATTCACTGAATTTAGCTCCAGCACAGTTCAGATAACCACCCCATCTCTTCAATGGTCCGTCGTCGGTGTGCATGCGTTTTGGAGACAGTTTTTTTCATTCAGGAAGTTGACAGATGTCTAACTCATACACATGAGTTTTTCCCCATAGCATAGCACTGTCCTTGTAAGCTGCGTTCAACATCACAACAGTTTCTGGGGCATTTTTCACAGCCACATGCTGTTCTCTTAAATTGGCCATCACACAAAAAAAACAAGGTTCAAGTAGAACTGTTTTTATGAAAAAATTCACTGTGACCAGAGAGAAGTTTCCCAGGTGTTGCCACTGGGTGCACCAACTCAGAGCAAGTTGCCCAATGCTCTCCTAGCAGAAAGAATGCAGACTATGAGAATTCCAGCCAGAGAGCTTTTTTTTTCCCCTTCCATTTTGGGGTGTGTGTGTGTGTGTGTGTGTGTGTGTGTGTGTACTCCTTATACATCCTGCAATGTATTATAATTGCAAAGCAGTGCAGAACGAATGATCTTATTAAACTATTAAGTAGCAGCCAACGCCCTGACATTGGCAGATGCTTCATTTGCTCCAATAAATGTGGAGAGATGCCTTTTCAGTGACAGCACTCAGCCTTTAGCGCTGAGGCAAATGTGAACAAGAAGAGGAAAAAAGAGAGAAAGTGCTTTCAGGGTTTTTTCTCATGCGATTTGAAGAAGTAAATCATATTCTAAATTTTATAAATCAAGTACTACAAAGAGGCTGGATGTAGACTCCAGAAGCTCCCGTGGCCTTGTGGTGTGAAGGTTGCGCTGCGAACCGCAAGGTTTTTGTTGATAAAGATAAATGATAATGCATCAGATCTTTACAGTGAGGTCTCGGGATTTGACTCCCTCACCCGAACCTATTTATAACATTAAATACACATGCTTTTAAATATCCTCTGCTCTGTACTAGCCAATCTTTGATATTCTTCATTAGATGTCCATTAAAGGCATGGGCTGTCCTGTATGAAAACCTCAGTTGATATATTTTACATTAAACCAGTTTCAAGAGGTGACATTTTGAGTTCATGCCTAACAGGACAAATTTAAATTTATTCTACTGCTCTTGTGGGAACCCTTGAGTGGAAATGTACCTTCATTAAGAAAGGAATGTGATCAGCACTTTGGAAGGCAAATGTCCCAGTACAACGGTTTCCTTAAAGCATTTTAAATGACCCCGACTTCAGGGCTCCCTTAAGTTTAAGCATTTACCAGACATCCACCACAGTCTGGTTATTTCCAATAACTCTATAAACAGATAAGCAAATTTTACTAAGATACAAGATATTGCATTTTATTTAGATTTTTTATGCAATCTAACACGTAATAAATAGCATTAAACTAGGCATGATTTAATGTACATTCCAGAGTTGTGAAAGCACCTTCAGGATTTCTCTCTAGATGTATTGTTTTTCATATTCCCAGTCCACAATCAATGTTGACCACCATGAGACCTGCAGATATATCAGAAACCTCTGTGGGATACATTGTTCCCCCTGGAATATCAAGAAATACTATATGCTGCAAGACACTTCTTTCTCTAGTTCTTTTATAAAAGAAGGAATGTAATACCTTCCATGACTGTTTCCAGAAAGGATTAAAATTTGTTTCTGTGGACCTTGACCACTGCTCTATAGTGGCTTCACTTTACCTAGCACATGAGGCATTGAACTTTGTAGGTATATGACACATGATAAGGCAGGCATTTAAAGTAACATCAATTTCCTGTATCAGTGTACAGTGTTTGCTCCAAATTTATATTAGTAATAGTTTAATCCATGTCAAGAAACAAACATATGACCACAGAAGATAGAGAAAGACAGCAAAAAGGAGAGGAGAGGAGTGAGAGTCTGAGTGGGAATGGGGGTTAGCTCACCAGAGAAAAGAAGAACAAATTAAAAATGCCGTCCCGTTTCTTTTAAAAAAGTGCTTCGTTTGTATTTCAACTTAAGATTCAGAAAGCAGAAAGTTGGATACCTGTGTCTCAGCTACGTCATCTACAATTTCACATATAAAGTTATAAAAATTATCGAGATAATTAAGATAATAATTGCAACCCAGTGTTATAAAGTGGAATCCTGTTGTGTATGTGTGCAACCTGGCATGGGAGGCCTTAACTGATCACTCTGTCTATTGCCACAAGGCCGGGGTCGGACAGGTCTCCACATTCCATCTTTCTTAAACACTCCGACACAAACTGTTCACCCCCCGGCATCATATCTCTACACTGGGCACAATAATTCATTGCAATGGACAGAGAGAACTCACGGACAATACTGACAATGATGGTTTATTTGCTTGTTTGTTTTAGGGAAGGTAATAGGCTACCACGAGTCAGGATCGGTGAACAGGGAGGATGCACTCACTGGTCTATCTCAGCCTGTAACCAAGTCTCTCTCTGGTCCTCAGTCTCACAACCACGTGGTTGCTTGGCTTCAGCCTTCCTGGACCAGGGAGCTGGCCTATCTCTTTGTCTCACACTCCTTAGTCTGAGTGCAGCTCCTCTTGGTCTGTCTCACAGTCTCTGTAACCTCGGGTCTCTGCCTCCACCACACCAGGTAGTGACGTGGAGCACACTTGTCCAATGGTCCTGACCATTCTCTCCCTGCTCTTACTTTGAAAATGGGACTTTCAGCGTGTATTTTGTATGGGCCTCAACGCTACATGCATTACCAAGAACATTTATTTGGTCATCAGAGGTTTTAAAAGAGTATACCTTTTAGACGATGCAGAGGGCAAATTGAGATGAGAGGCAAGATTCAGAAGTGTCCATTTTCTCATAGCTGCTTTTTCTATAGTTGGGATTATACACCAAATTAATATAGACCAAAATGATTTTTGAGATCTCAGTTCAGATTTCTGTTTCCTGTACTAGTTCTCATCGTCCAGGGTTATTTGGAAAAATGACACTGTAAGGTTATAGCATCCTGAACAGCTCTGTTAAAGGACAGATGAGGGGTGAAATCAGCTTCATGTTTACAGATGAGCCCATACAAACAGAAACCGGATCCACTTTCGTCTCCTGAGTTGGCTTGAGAGAGGTGGAACTGCTGTTTAAGATGCTACACCAACCCACTCATTCTTCTGTAGAATGTGTAAAACAAAGAGGGTGGAGCTTTCCGTTTGTCCAACAGATGAAAAATTTTTGATAAAAATGAAATATTAGACAAAATAGTCTCATCCTTATAACCAGGGTGGTGTGGTAATGAAAATGGTGATTCCCTCGATTAATGTTACCCATGCTCTGTTTGCATCATCTCACCCAATCATTTGATGAGGTACAGAGGCTTGGGTAGAAGAACCGTCTTAAGAAACATCATTCTCCCACAGCATGTAGTGCATGGTTATCACTAATTGTTAATCACAGAGTTTTATGAAAATTATTATGAGATCCTGTGAATTTGATTGTAAATGACACATTTTGTGAAAATTATGAATTATCACAATTTTGTAACGTATTCAAATAAGAACTAACAGCTTAGTTATTGTGAGTTTCATACAGTATGAGGGCATCCTGATTTCTCTATCAGGCTCTGTCTGTTAATGTTTAAAAGCTCTCCCTCCTAAGCTGGCGGAACAACTGGAAACCAGAAGGATTTACTTTGTATATAACCCAGCAGAATCTGAAATCTACCTTGATTATTTGCTAGAGTCTGTATCCAAGTCAGTGACCCAATGGCTGCCCTGTGTCTACCCTTGATTCCTTGCTAACACAATGATGTTTTAAGTAGGTCGAAATGCATTATTGTGAAAAGTTAATCATAAAAGTGTTAATTATTTTGCCCAGTACAAGTTCTTCCCTCTTTTACTTACACTGTACCATCTTCTTTTATCTAGTTCCTCAACATTTCCCAGGTAATACCAACATTGTTCATTTTTTATTTATTCTATCCCCTTTTCATTAAACATATGTATGTGTATATAAACACACATACATATGACAGTGTGTACTGTATATATGGTATACACACACACACATACACATACCGTAAAGACTCGTGTATAAGTCGAGTTTTTTCAGCACATTTTTTATGGAGTTTTGTGGTAAAATTAGGTGCCTTGTTTGGCTAATACTCAAGTATATATGGTACTTGTATATTATATATCATATTTATATGTATATATTAATTATCTTTATATGTGTGTGTATAGGTATACATGTACATAATTGTAACCTAATTCATTTTACTCTATGTAGTTAGAAATATCTCCCTTACTAAATGCAGTTAGTCTAAGCTACTTAGTACAATCTCTAGAGTTTTATAAATTGCTCAACGACAAACAGAAGTTGAAAGTTGAATGGAGATTTCATTTACTGGACAGCTAGTGATCAAAAGCTAGGCTCAGTTCTCTAGTTTGTCAACAAAGACATCCTGAGACTGGCTTGAGAGTCAAAGAAACTATTGCTCTGTTTGTTAGTTCAGGGTCAAGAATGGTTTCCCGTAGTTATCCTGAAACCCGAGTTATATGAAAATAGCTAATGCCGACTCTCACTAGTTCACCGTGTGAAACTTCAAGAAACTATATCAGCAAAGGGTGCTAGAGTTCTATTTATTTGTTATAAGCTATATATATTTATTATACAAAAATATGTTTCCTCAAAGCTTAGGGCAAAATTGTTGACTAAGAAAGCTGTGCCCTGTAAATGTGCCCCCCACCCCTGTTCCCCAGCACACACAGAGCCCCCAGTTCGAGAGGCACAGGCTTAAACCTTTTCTTTGTGGTGGCCTATTTTTTATAGGAACAAGCACAAAGAATACAGGATTGCATGAAAGAGGGAAGATGAAGGATTAAAGTGTCTTTGTAGTTTTCTTTTATAGACTCCATACTCTGAGAACTAGCTCTCACAAACCCTCTCCATGAATAAATAAGAATGGTACGTAGAGACAGGCAGACGAAGCAAAGGCATAAATGAGGATGGGACAGTAGCTTGTGCTTATCAACTGCTTCCAATGTGAAGACTCAATAAAGCAAATATTGAAGCACTGCCTGCCCTTCCCTGGAGCTCATCTGCATCAGATTATTCTCCAGTTGTTCGGTTGTCGGGTATCATGGCTCACTGCACACATTTGAGTTAGAACCCAGAGTCAAGATGATGAATCCCCAAATACATTTTGCCTGAAGTTTCTGGAGTTGCTCGGAAATGCACTTGAGGAAAACACAACTTTTGTCCATCTTTTGTGGCAGTAAATAAACTTAGCGACATGGTCAAGGTAGGAAGACAATGAAAAGCAAAGGAGGCACAGTTAGGTGTCTGGAGACGGAGTCCATTAAGACTCACGGTGATGGAAGAAACCACAAAGAAGGCTTTCCTTTGTTTTGTTGGCTTCGAGGATACTGGCATTTTGCTGTCGCCCTGGAAAAAATTTCTTTGGGGAAAAATAAATCTCTCCTGCTGAACAGTTCTCAAGGTGACCTGGAGGCTTAGAAGTTAAACAAGAATTATCGAGAACAATAGTGAGTGCTGCGAAGAACAATGCTCGTGCATTCTGAGAATGGATTTAAAAATAAATAAAGCTGGAGCTTTTGATGCTTAGCACAATTTTCTGAAAGAAATTCTGTGCCCTTGCAGTTCACTCGTGAATGTGAGTCTATGGTCCCTGGATGTATTTCTAACTCAAAGCAAAAGCAACAAGGGACTCAGGTGGAATCTTCCGGTTCTGAACAAGAGTGTTGTTGCCAGGGCTTCTTAACATTGAGGAAGAGGGTGAAATTTTCCTTTGGGAGTACATGTTGGGTGTGGATTTAAAATATCAATTACTGCTTGAAATTTGCAATAAAAATTTTGTAGCAATTAATGTTTCATAAAAAACCAAGATGTATTTTAATGTCAGCTACCTTTAAGCAAGGAGCTAGTTTGACTGCCATTTTACAAATGAAAAAATGTGAGGCTTAAAGGGATTTGTTTGTTCATCGTTCTTTTCTTTCTCTTCTCCCTTTTCTGCTTCTCATCTTCCTCCTTGTTCTTTTCCTCTTCCTCCTCTTTCTTTCTCACTCTCCAAGTATCTAGAAATGGAATCAACCTATTTTTAAACACAATCTGAAATTCTTACCCTTATGAGGCAGTGCCAAGATATTTATGTGGAAAAAATTGTGTAATTATATTTACATGCTTAATCGAACTTGAAAAACTGAATTATACAAACTGCATTACATAAAATTCCATGAATACTTCCAATTCAAATTTTCAAGATTTGTATATATTTTTTAGTTTTTCTCTTAAATGTGTGTGAATGGGAAAATCGCTGTACGCCTTAAGAATTTATTTAAGAAATGGCACAAATGGGAACCAAATGTAGCCATTAAGAGCTTTTAATATCTTAAACAAAAGAAGTGATTGAAAAATATTTTGTCACAAAATGCTTGTAGAAAAAGGCAGACATTCGGTGAATTTTTATATTCACTTTGAATTTATGGTATAAAAAATGTTTAAGTAACTCAAACTTTAAGGCCAGTCTATGTACAAGGCCAGGCATTCCTATTTAAGAGTTGTATAATATTAGGTAAGTCATTGAACAATTGTGTCATTCAGTTTTCACTATTATTACCTATGTTATAAGATTGTGATGAGAGCTTCAGGAATTATTTAGAATGTATTTAATATTATAGTATTTAGAACAGTTACTGATGTGTAGTTATCTCCCTGTGAGTACTTGTTAAATCTACTAGGTAAACCGGGACACATGGATATGCCATATATTGTTGTTGATGTTACTGAGTCAGCTTCAGCATATTGTCGCATTATGTATAACAGAATAGAACATTGTCTACTCCTGTGCCACCCACACCATTGCTGTTATGCTTGAGCCCATTGTTGCCAGCCCTGTGTCAATCCATATTGGCAAGAAGCGTTCCTCTTTCTCTTTGCCCCTCCACCTTACAAGAATAACGGTACCAAGGATGATCTCCCCAGACAACACAGCCAATCTCTGTGAGCTGAAGTCACACCACCCTCACTGCTAAGAAGCATTCTGCCTATTCTTTTCCTGAGACAAATGTGTTTGTTTCTTGTTACTTCATTGTACTTTCAATATTTTTTAACAGCACCATAATGCAAATGAATTCATGCTTCTTCGGTCTCCTGTATACAAAGTCCAACTTTTACATGGCTAAGAGGCAATTGAAAATAAACTGGCTTGGTTCAGGCACAACCTCACTCTCGAAGTCACATCTTTCTCTTCAACACTTTAAAAAAGTCCTGTGCAGCAGATTTACCTGATGTGATACATTATTTTATCTCTTTATTGCTTCCTCGAACATTGATTGAGGACCCAAGCAAGCTGAAGGCCTTGAAAACGTCACTCTTTCTCCATGAATTGTGAGAATATCAGTTGCTTCATTTGTGAAGATTTTGGTTTTCTTTGCATTGACTTGTAGTCCATATTGAAGGCCGCGGTCCTTGATCTTCCTCAGCAAGGGCTTCGAGTCCTCTTCGTTTTATTGCAGGTTGCTAATCCTAATGCCTAGCTCTTCTTCCTATGTTTTAGCATATTGATTGAATGAGATTGGCAAGAGGATACAACCTTGATGCACAACTTCCTTATTTTAAACCATGCAGAATGCTCTTCTAATGTTCAAAACACTTTTCAATGCTCAAAATGTTCAATGTTCAAATGTTCAATGTTCAAAAATTCCTTTTCATAGTCATTAAAACTCAAGTAAGGATCTTTCTGGTATTCTCTGTTTTCAACCAAGTTTCATCTGACAGCAGCAATGATCTCTGTTGTTACATGTCCTCGCTGAATCTGGTCTAACTTTCTGAAAACTCCCTGTCAATGTACTATTTCAACCATTTTTGAGGGATAGTCACTAACGTTTTTCTTGCATGTGATATTAATGACATTGATGAATAATTTCCAAATTCTTTGGGGTCACCTAAAGAGTCAGGGTGCTGTAGTGGTTGCCCATTGGGTTGCTTACTGTGAGGTCAGCAGATAGAAACCATCAGCCACTGTGAATGATGATGGGACTTTCTACTACAGTATAGGGTGACATTCTTGAAAACCCCTGGGGCAGGTCTACCTTGACCTATAGAGTCACGAAGAATCGGTATCCACTCCATGACAATGAGTGATTGGGCCACTTTTGTTCGGATCTGTTCAGCTGGCCAGGTATCCGACCTCCAAATTTCTTGGGATAAGTGAATAAATGGTTCTTGTGCTTAAACAATGTGTTGAAACATGTCAGTTGGTATTCCATCATTTTCTGAAGCTGTTTTTTTGAGTGGGGGGGGGTGTTGTTTAGTTTTTATGCTAATGCCTTTAGTACTTCTTTTAGTACTTCTTTTAGTACTGTCAGTACTTGGTCATTTGCTGCCTCTTAAATAATTGAATGCCCACTAGGTCTAGAATAGTAATAGTTCCTAATAATAACATTACCGAAGTGTGAGAGACAATTTCTCTCCATCCTCACATGTAAGGAGCAGTCTGATTATACTTCTCTCAAAACAGATTTTTTTCATCCTTCTGGCAATCCATGGCACAGTTAATATTCTTTACCAACATCATGTTTCAAACACATCAATCATTCTTTGGTCTTGGATATTCTTTGTCAAGCTTTAAAATGCATGTGAGGCAAGTAAAAACACCATGACTTGGAAAGAAACCTCTTAGTCCTCAAAGTGACTTCACTGCTCTTTAATACTTTCAAGTGGTCTTGCACAGTGAATTTGTGAAATAAAATATTGTCTTTTCATTTCTTGACTTCTGCTTCCATAAATGTTGACTAGATCCAAGTAAGATGAAATTGTTTTCCATTGGACTCGTTGTGGGGATTCTGTATACATTAAAATTAAGTCTGTGTTGAAGGTTGTAGTCTTTGATTTTCATCAGTAGGTCTAAGTAAAGCGGTATCATTTGCATATCAATGATTGTTGATGAGTCTTCCACCAATCACAATGCTGTATCTTCTTCATATAAATTAGTTTATTGGATTATTTGCTCAGAAGATAGAATAAATACGGTAATTTATGTAGTTGACTCACTGATCACTAATGACAGAAGACCTGAGAGGCTGTGGGTGACACTGAGAACATCATACATGAAGAAAGCAGGAGGTCATTAAAGAGACAGGAAAGTAAGAAGAGATCAAAGTGCGTTTTAGAAAAGTCTCTGAACCTTGCTCTTGAATGCAGAGTAGCTAAAGCAAATGGAAGAAACGTTGAAGTAAAAGAACCCAACAGAAAATTTCAAAGGGAAGCCTGAGAAGACAAGGTAAAATAGCATAACAAAATGTACAAAGATCTGAAGTTAGAAACCAAAAAAGGAAGAAAACATTCAGCCTATTTGCAACTGAACAACCGAAGGAAAGCTGAAAGTCTAGAGACACAATATTAAACGGTTCTATGGACAGAATGTTGAACAAGGAGGGCAGCACCAAAAGAAGACGGAAGGAACACAGAGTCACTATTTTAAAAAGAACAAGTGGCCATTTCAAGTGATAGCAAAGATCAAAAACTGATGGTTCTGAAGAAGATATCCAAGCTGCACTGAAAACGTTAGCCAAACACAAAGCTCTGGCAATGGAGGCAATATTGATGTAAATGTCTCAACACACTAATGAAACACTGAGGCAATCACTAGCTTAGGCCAGGCAATGTGGAAGACCTGGCCAATTGACTGATATCCACATCTGTACCCATTCCAAGGAGTGGTGACCCCACAGAATGAGGAAAGTATGGAACAATATCATTGACATCACATACAAGTCATATTTGGTGAAGAGCATTCAACCATGGTTGTGAGAGTATACTGACAGCTGTCAGAAATGCAAGTAAGATTCAGAAGCAGATGGAATAAGAGATATCATCACTGATATCAAATGGATCCTAGCTCAACAAGAAGGAGTACCAGGAAAATGTTTTATTGTGTTTTACTGAGTTCGTAATTTCTATATTGGATTATGTGAGTTATAACTAACTGTGGATAGCATTGAGGAAAATAGTCATTCCAGAGCACTGCATGGTGCTCATGTAGATCCTGCATATGGATCAAGAGGCAGTAGTGTGAACAGAATAAAGGACTATTGCATGGTTTAAAATCAGGAAAGGTAGGTGTTAGATCTGTAGATCAACACTCATGGAAGTAGCAGTCAATAAATCAAACTATGCATTGTATTGGGTGAATCTATAGTACAAGGTCTCTTGAAAGTGTTGAAGAGCAAGGGTCTCACTTTGAGAACTAAAGTGAGCCTGACACCGGCCATGGTATTTGCAATTGTGTCGTATACATGTGAAAGTTGAACAATGAATAAAGAAGACTGAAGAAAGATCAATGCATTTGAACTATGGTGTTGACAAAGAATACTGAAAATACTTCGGACTGTCAAAAAGACACACATACCTGTCTTGGAAGAAATATGTCCAGGATGCTCCTTAAAGGCAAGGGTGACAAAACTTTGTTTCATGTATTTTAGGCATGCATTCAGTAGAGACCAATCTCTGGAAAGGATGTCGTTCCTGGTAAAACGGGGGTACAGAGAAAAAGTGGAGCCCCTCAACAGGGTGATTTACCACAATTGCTGCAACAAGGGACTCCAGTGTAACAAGAATAGTGAGGACGGTGCAGGACAGGGCACGGTTTCAATCTCCTGGGCACAGGGGAGCTAGGGGTTGGAATTGACTTTGCAGCATCTTAGAACAACAGTAAGTATGGTAAACATACATAACCCTGAAATACATCTTTCCTGATTTTGAAACGTGGAGTATTCCCTTGTTCTGTTTACACAAGCACTTTGTCTATGTATGGTATCTTCTGCATGAGCATAATTAAATTTTTTGGAATTCCCATTCTTTGCAAGGTTATCCATAATTTTCTCTTTTCTAAAATACAAGCAAACATTTGATTTTGCGCGGTGAGGAACATACAAGGAAACCGCTTTCTTATATTCTCTCCTTTCAGCCAAGATTCACTTGATGTCAGCAATTATATCTGTCATTCCATGTCCTCTTCTGAATCAGCTAGTTTCTTTTGATACATTGCTACAATTATTCTTAAATATCTTTAGTAGAATTTTATTGGTGTTATATTAATGATATTGTTTGATACTATCTGTATTCTATTGGATCACCTTGCTAAAAACATTTTGAAATGGGCATGACTATGGACTCTTTTAGTCTTTTAACCTGCTGTCTTCCAAATTTCGTGCTGCAGATAAGTGAGCACTTACATCATGGTTTCTATTCTTTGAAACATTTCAATTGGCATTCTATCAATTCCTGGAGGCTTGGTTTTTGATAATAACTTCAGTGAAATGTGGACTTCTTCTTTTAATATCATCAGTTTGGTTCACATGATAGCTCGTGACATAGTTGAACGTGCCCACACTCATTGATTTCTCCATCTTATGGATGAGTGTCTTCCAGTTCACCCAAGTCAATGCCTGTCAACCCCGGTTTTCTATCTCTACATCTTTGCCCATTTATTTATAGCACTTTATTTTTTCTTGCAGACTCACCCCTTGAAATCTTCTGTTCAACTGTTACCTTCTAATTTCTGTAGCTCCTCTACATTCATGATCATTTCATTTTAATTTACAATTTTCCTATATTTATAATTCATATATTTCTCATTCTGAGTATTAATGAATTTTTGCAGGGGCTTATCATTTTCTTGGTGCCCCTATCACAAAATGAAGGTCTCCAAAGATTTCCTCCTTTCATACCATTAAATTCAAGTCTATTTTGTGGAGGCAGCTCTGCCTTCGTCATATTTTGAGTGCTTTCCAACCTTGGTGGTTCATCCTTCATCACCATATCGCACGTGTCCCTGTACTACCCATGGGTTCTGAGACAAAGTGAAAAATGAAAGAGCAAAAACAACAACCAATGAACAAATACTTCTCAATATGGTAAAGGGAACCTTTTTTCAAAGACAAATTATGGCACAATGGAAAATGTCATTGGCTATCCATGGTTTGGAAAATAACTTCTCATAAAGTTTGTATATATTTCTGGATTTCAGTGATGATTAGACTATAAACTTGAAAGACCAAACGCAAAGCCCAACTTGATTCTACAACCTAGGCCTGACACTTACAAAGCTTTATCTAAACCTAAAGCTCTCTGAGTTACTCTCAGACCTTCAGTATAGGAAATGATTCTTCCCTTCTATTATGAATGCTCTTTATTGCATTTCAAGTCCTGAATGACCTAGTTAATGTGTTGTTGCTAAACAGAAGATTAGAGATGCTTAAGAAAATCTTGTTGATCTACTTCCAAAAAAAGAGTTATTGAGACTCTTCTCAGCACAGCTCTACTCTGACACATAGCAACTGGTTTTCAGTGTATTTGTTTCTATATACCTAATGAATTCAATAAATTGTAGCTACTTTAAAATTTTTTCTTAACAAGCTCATGCCAGTGCTTGGGAAATTTACTAGTCCTTTATAATACTAATCAATACTAGACTCTAATATATATTTTCTTCCTAAAATATTCATGAATGGTAATAGAACTTCTAGTTAACCTTAGTTACCATTTTCTGTAAAAACTAATTAGTGGGACTTTAATTATAGTAAGAATTTTAATAAAAATAATAAAATGAGCATTTTAATAAGTTGATATTGATATCTATTTTATCAATTGTTACTTAGTCAAATATAATATTTTTATAGTCCTTTCAGGTGTTTTTTCCTTTTATTTTCTTGGATGGAGCCATAGTAGCTTTTATGTTCTAGCTGCTTATAAAGTTTTATCTGTCTCAGTGCTGTTTTAAATAGCCGTGGTGGAGCAAGGTTAAGCACTCTGATGAACAAAGAATGGCCCACAGGAGAAAAGACCTAGAAATTTGCTCCCATAAATATTACTGCCTAGGAAACCCTTTAGGGTACTTATTGTCTGACCTGTAGGGTATCTATGAATAGGAATCCACTGGAAGATACAAAGCAACAACAATGCAATTTTTAAATAGAACAATTAAGGCACTAATTTTGAAGCGTTATCTATTTAACCTGAGCTGGTGCTAACATACTGTACCTTTATTCTCTGTATTGCCTCTTTTATTCAAATTTAATTTTATCACTTTGATAAGAAGATAGCATGTCTTTAGATATTTTTAACTTCCATTTTTATATTTTGAAATAGATAGTGAGTTCTTTATACTCCTGGATCATTTCATTTATGTTCACCAATTGCTCTGGTGACCTAGTGGTTACGCACCGAGCTGCAATCACCAAGGTCCATAGTTTGAAACTGTAAGACACTTTGAGGGATAAAGACAGGGCTTTCTACTCTGGTAAATGGTCTTGGAAAGTCATAGGGGCAGTCCAACCCTGTCCTGTAGGATCACTATGAGACAGCATCAACCCCATGGCAGTAAGAGAAACGTGCAGGCCTTGATTCAGAATGACTCTGGTATACCCATGCTTGTTACATACTGTGAGAGCTTATTTGATATATGAAAATGGAAAGTGGTCTGCGAGTTAGAAGGCTGAGTTCAGGTTCTGCTTCTGCCAATTCACGGTGGCTCTCTAGAATTTAGATTCCTCTCTGTGAGAAGCTTTGCTCAAAGAGTTGCCTTATATGTTGCAATTAAGACAACTTCATACCTGCTTTCATTTACTAACTAAATGAAAGTACTCCCTTTCTCAAAAACTTGTTCTATAATTTTTTAAAATGTGATTATGTATTTTAGGTGAAAAACAATATTTTACAGCTACTTCTAATGACAAAGAAATGAAAAAAAATTCATTTTAGAGAGTTGACCAAGTATCTCATAAATCATTCACCTGATCTAAACTGAAGCTAATAGATTCCACAGTAAAGGGAAATACACAAGTTCACACGATTCATAAAATGATACGCAATACACAACAAGCTGGCCAGTGACATATAGCCTTTATCAACCATTCTTTATCAGAAAGGATCACAGATTATTAATAGATTTTCCACACAGTAAATAAACTTGGCATAATATCAAACAGGGAATAATTTGAAGATACTGCCACACTGTTAGTAAACTTTTAAAATTACATCCTAAGTCGTATATAAAATCTATTCAATTTCTAAACCCAGAGACTGTGAACCACTAATCTAAAATTTGGCTTTGGCAATATTTCTCCCAGCCACTTCTTTTGAAATCTGTGATGGACAAATATGGTGGTGTGGTGGGTGATACCTTGGACTGCTAACTGAGTGATCAGCAGTTTGAAATGATCAGCTGAGGGAGAGAGATGAGACTTTCTACTCTGGCAAAGATTTACAATCCCAGACCCCACCCCAGCGGCAGTTCTACCCTGTTCTAAGAGGGATAACCCCCCCCAATGGAATCTTTTCTGTTATGTATTATTATTACTTTAAAAAAAAACAACCTTATCACCTTCAAAGTACTCTCCATTACACTTAACACATTTGTCAAATCTGTGATTCCATTCTTGGAAACATTTTTCAAATTCATCTATTTGGATGGTTTGACAGCACCTTCCTCCTTTTATTCTTCACCTCTCCTGCATCATCAAGTCTCTGCCCTTTCATGTCCCTCTTATTTGAAGAAACACAAAGAAGTCCCACAGAGTGAGGTCAGGGGAGTTAGGTACATTGGGCAAGAGAGGCATGCTGTTTCTTGCAAAAAAAAACCAAAAAACTGGCTCAGTGAGATGGCTGCCTGAGCAGGTGCACTGTCATGGTGGCAAAATCAGTCCCCTCACCCCTCGTCTGCCACAAATCAGACCTCTTTTGTTGCACACTGTATGCAATCTATTCAGAACCTCTAAATAGAAAACTTGATTAACAGTCTGACCTGGCGGAATTAACTCCAAGTGCACTATAAGACAACACTTTTGTCCTTCTGGAAAGTTGATGGATGTCCAGAATGAAGTGTTTGAAACCAGAAAACCACTCATACACTTGAGTTTTTCCCATAGTGTTGTCCTTGAAAGCTGTATTCAATATCACAACAGTTTCTGTAGCATTGTTCCTGAGCAGGAAACAAAATTTCACAGCTGCATGCTGTTCTCTTAAATTGGCCATCACAAAAATAAAAAACAAACAAACAAACAAGATTCTAGTGAATGCTTCTACAAAAATATTCACTGTGACCAGAAAGAACCTTCCCAGGCAATGCCACGGAGTGCACTAACTCAGAGTGAGTTGCTAGATGCTTGCCTAACGAGAAAAATGCTACTATTAAAGCTCCATTGCATACAGCACAATTCCAGTTTGCGGGGATACCCCTTCATGTGTGATTGCTATGAGTTGGAATCAACTCAATGGCAGTGAGTTTTTGAGTTTGGGAACACATAATGAGCTCTCAGATGACACATTCTTCTGTCACTTGTTAATGAGAGGCTTTGAACCTGATGATACCACTGAGCTCTCTGCTTCACGTGGAATTCCAGCTCCGGAGAGTGTTCATTTCAACCTCATGTCCAGTACTTACTCTCGGTCTCACTGTGCAAGAGGATAAGTGTGGGGTTGCTCTGGAAAGGAATGCATGAAGGAATGAAGATAAATCAGAGCAAATATTACCTAGAAACAAGATTCTGACAATAATTTGAGATTAGTAATTGGACTTGTAGTTTATATGTGACCAGTTTAAATATTTAAATGGTGTTCATCTGATCTAAATATACACATATTTTAATAATTGGTCATATATATTGAGGTGTTACAATGATTGAGATAGTAATGATGTGTTGCCATTATGTTCTGTGATTCTAGCATTTTCTATATCATTTGAAATCCTTTTTTAGAAATGTCATTTTTTCTTCCATTGTACATCTCTTAATTTCCTTGTTCTCATTCACTGGTGAACATAAATTAAAAAAACCTTGATTTTATTGATTTCTTTTATTTCTACGAGAGCCACATTTGGTCAAGCTCAGTCATCCTTTAGTGACTTTCAGTGACTTATATTCTTACACACACACACAGGCACCACATATTTGTTAGTCCTAATCACTTCTGTGATGCTGCCAATCAGCAACCTCTTCTTCTTTGGTATTACTTCTATGTTACACTCACACACACATACACACAAGCATACACAAATTACAGAGCCTAAATAATTATCTTTAGTATAATTAAAGTCAATGAAGACAATAAATATAAAAATATAGAAGGATAGAAGTATCAGGAAATATTGCAAGATCATGACAATAACAAAGTTTCCAATTCCCTCTTCAGACTTTGCTTTAAATAGGATTGCATTTCTACTGGATGCCTGATTTACTTTACTTTTCCTAGTGAAACGTGTAGAGTTCATATTGTTAAAGTTGATTCTAGTTTGGAAATACTAAGACTTTAAGGTTAGGGTTTAGGTTTTCAAAAACAGAGCCAAATAGAGACAAGATCTGTACTTCAAATAATATGATCTTATCTTGTGTTTTGTATCTATACATGAGGGTAAATCGTATACTGCATATAGCATATATTCCTAACGCTTGGTGGAACATATTGCATATATTCAGGTATACTGCACTAAATAAGATTAATTTTTTTATTAATTTATATGAGAAAAATGTAAAAGACCATGGTCACTTGGGCCTCGATAATTCTGTAATTCAGAGAACTGGAGAAACTCCAGGTAAGTCATGTAAACCTGCATGACACATCATCTTTTTTCCACTTCTTCAGAGTGTCTG
>NW_022103907.1:15062681-15075606 GCF_000313985.2 Echinops telfairi | reverse complement strand
ATTTTAAATTTTAGTTTGAAAATAGAATAAAAAGAATGTATAATTAAAATTGTTTAGTAGATAGATTTGTCTATACAATATCAAAACTAATACTTGTATACTTGAAGATACCTAGTGGTTTAATTTTCTTTATCTTCTGACAAACAACTGGCTGATGTACCTCATAAATTCTCATAACTTTTTCTATGCCTGATTACACTAGGTTATGAGAACATGTTGAAGCACAGGTTTATTTTTCAGTGATGAAATAAATTAGCATATATAATTGATAGTTATTATTTATGTATCAAATCCCAGTTCCCTGGCATCTGCTTCCTTGATACACTGATATAACTAAAATTAATTTGCCCAAGAGATTGTATGTACATGAGACAATCCTATCGTCCATGGCATGTAGTTTCTATTTATATAACAAGGCCTCAGGAGCAGAGACAGAATTCCTTTGTTGGATGACATAGCAGAGTTGAGTCTTCCCTAATTCATATTTACTCAGATCCTTTCCAAACTTTCACATTACCCTAAAAAATCACCAATCTCAAACATCCTGCATGGTCTCATCATTTTTAAATGAACCAAAATTGTCCTGATGTACAATTTTATAATTGGCATTTTCTTCAGCGAGCTAAAGGATTCCCAGAGGACCTTTGCCACATAATCCACATTATACAGACTCAAAAGTTTCTCTCTGATGTTTGAGAAGCATTCGGTCCCCAACGAATTATTCCCTAATGCAGTTTGCTGTTGTTCAACATATATATTTTTCTTTAGCGTCCATACACTTCTCTATTCAGACTTGGAATATTGGTCAGCGCTTCAGCTGACTTCCCCCAAAAAACTTTTTGAGATAAATCCTACCAGCTATTTCCAGGTGCCTCTAAAAGTCTGTATCAAATTTTCATGGAAGAAAATTACAGCTGTGTGAAATTAAAAATATACTACAAAACAAAATTCACTGCCATTGAGTCAATTCTGAGATATAGTAAGCCTATAGGACAGAGCAGGGCTGCATTGTTGGGTTTCTGAGGCTTTAAGTTTTTACAGGAAAAGGAAGCTTCATTTTTCTCCCCATAACAGCTCATATGTTGGAACCACTGATCTTGGAGTTAGTGGCCCAACTGGTAATCTACAAGCCCACCTTGTTACCTAAAATCAACCTCATAAAGAGCCCAGGGGGCGTGGTAAATTGTCTTGGTAAATTGAAAACCTAAGGGAGATTACGACTCCTACCATGGCCCCAAGTGGATGCATTTTCCAGGAATGAGATCTGTGGAAGCAAATGGAGTATCCTGAAGGAAAACATAGACCACACTTTAGTTACATTACTCTAGAAGACCTTGACTTCTAAATAGCCTCTTATTGATAATTTGTGATAGTGCTACTCATGATTTAATGATTCCCACTCATGGTGAAATGGCCCTGGTTACTGCATCATAAATATTCCTCCACTAAAAGTAATTTGTTAGGCTAAGAAATTTCATAGAAAAATATATGTGTTTATATGTATATTATTATGCTATGGAAAAGTCAGTATCAATATCTAAGTCTACTGATAGGCCTTTGCATGGTTTTAATTGAGGTGTTAGAAGCAAAAATGCCAAATTAATACCAAGAACTTATATCTCTTTCAGTCAGAGTGAATTCCTTGCCTCTATGGACTCAGACTGGCTCATCTTTCACCTGCTAAATTATCTTTGGATTCTTATTGCTGACCATGTGGTTACCAGCCCAATTCTTAACCCACTCTGCCATTTGGGTCTCTTTGTAATTGAGTGGATTTTGACTTATCATGACTGTGTAGAACAGGGTACAACTAACCCTGTGAATTTCCGAGATTGTAACTCTTTACAGGAGTTGAAAGCCTTCTCTTTCTTCCACTGAGCTGTTGGTGGTTTCAAACTGCTGACCTTGCAGTTAGTGGTCCAATGAGTAACCACCAGGGAAAGGGTCACATTACTAGTAGCCATGCTAGTTCTAACCTAATATCTCAGTAAAGAAAGTAATGCAGGATGCATTCAAACTTACATATTACCCTGTAGTCCATTATGATACTGGTATTAATTTGAGATATTTAATGGAACAAACAACATAGAGTTAGGAAAATAATTTGGGATTTGAAAAGCATTGATTTAAGTAATTGGGAAATCAGAGAAAGATTGATTTATTTTATACATACTTTTTTAGTACTTAATATATGGTGTATACTCAGTTTGAAGACAGATTTATTTTATTTTTAAACATTGATTATTTTAAATTGTTTTTTATATAATCATTTTATTGGGAGCTCTTATAGATATTATAATAATCCATAATTCAATTAGATCAAGCATAATTGTACAATTGCCACCACCATCAGTTTCAAAACATTTTTTTTCTTGAATTCTTTAATATCAACTCCTCTTTATTCCCTCCCTCCACCACTCCACCCCACAGGAACCCTTTATTATTATATTATAATTACAATAATTATTGTTTGGTTTTTTTTACACCGTTCAATGTATTGACTACATTCTGTTAATCAATCCCCATGAGTGGGGTTATGCAGTCATCATTGCTATCAGCTCACCCTCCTCCAATCCACTTCTTCCCGGACCCTCAGGGAATCATTACTCCTGTTACTGTTTCCAAAGGGTAATCTCTGTTGGCTTTCATGCATATAATGATCTTAATTATACAAAATGAGCATATGCAGGTGTAACAAGATTAATGAGGTAAAACAAAGACAAGAATAATAAGGGGAGGAAATATTAAAAAACTAAAGGATAGTTATGTGCTTCATCAGTGCTATACCACACCCTATACATGTCATTCCTTCTGTATGCCCTTTTGTGAAGGACTGTAGGATGGCTTTAAATGAGGAGTTGACAGAAGAAAAGAATCATCATGGATGTGAAACCATGGGCTATAAATAATTTTAGTTTATCCGACAGGTAAATAGATGAGAATTGAGGAAGTTGTTGTTCATAAGGCTAATTTTTAACAGAAAATAAGCAGCATTGAGTGAGGAAACAAGAACTAAATAGAAAATGATAAATATCACAGAAGTTACTGAAAAAATGCATGATGAATCATTACTGTAAAGTGCATACACTATATAAAGAGGAGATCAAGACTAATGAATAAATAAATATGTAACCCAGTAAATTCTGGATTTACATATGATTTTATTAGAAACCTTCCAGAAAATTTTGAGTTAATCTGAGAGAGAAAAAAGGACACGAAAGTAAAAGTAAAAGTACAACAACTCTTTTGAACACGAGAAAAAATGTGGTATTTTAGGTACACTTTTTAAGGGGGAGAGTTATTAGAGTGTGTTTGTGTGTATTCTTACAGACTGAAGAAAAATTAAATGAAAGAGGAAGTTCATAAAATGTAGGGCTAGTGTGGTAATAATTTCTTTTAGAAAAATTAATACCAGACTAGAGTAAAATAGTTGAAGATCAATGATGTCTCAAATATACAACTCTTCCAAGATGCTATTCTGCTCCATTTCCCACCCCCCAGCCCTCCCTTGAGTACATCCACTTATGTCCTTGGGTTCTGTGGATTTCTGCAAAATCTTGCTGAAAGTCATGAAACTTTGAGGTAATGTCTCACATGGATATGGGAGCTGTTCAGACCAAAATCTGACGGTCAGGCAGAGGGAAGCCAAATGCCAGGTGCAGAGGCAGAAGCCAAAAATATCTAATAGTCTCAGCAGGTGTAATTGCTTCTATCAAAGCTTAGTCAGGAACTAGAGGTGTGGCTTTCCAGGTGCGGTGATGTGTGTTAGAACTATTTGGTGGGACCAGTATATATTCTCCATCCAAGGAGAGCAGAGGATGGTGACTGAAGTCACAGCTTCAACTAAAGTGAAGTCTTAAAGATGCCCCCACGCAAACAAGGGTCATGGTTTGGTTCACACTGTCTACTAAAGTCAGGTCTTAATCCCACCCTAATCCTAGCTATTAGTATAAAAGAGAATGCCTGTAGCCCATAATGATAATATATCACTTAAGGAAGTATGGCTAGAAGGACAATAATGACTATAACTCACCAGTGATGGATGCAATCCATATTAAATTATTCAAAATTTCAATTTTAATTAATTTTGGAAACAGCACATGTAAAATGAAAATAAGAATAAAAAGAAGAGGTATAAATAAACAAAGTTACATTTCTTTTGGACCGTAAGAATAAGTACAAACGGAAATTAGAAGTATACATTTCCTTGGTGAAAACAGCGGGAGAAAATCCCGCCTTTCCATTATTTTCTTTAAAATTCACATAGGTAATTTGACATTGTAAGTTATTTTCCTTTACAAAAATATGCAAATATAATTTGGGGCAATGCTCTTCTACCTCCCTGTCTTGTGAGATCCTGAACTCAGACGGCCCAGTCCTGACTCTGGGCCTGAAACACAGTAGGAATTTAACGATTTTACTCCCTTATCTCTGGAAGGGTTTAGCTTGATTTCTTTCTTCTCAAACTCTTCCATATATTACTTGTCAAGCACTGCAATCTGTTTCAATGCTCATTCAATAATAAAATGTTTCTTCAATTTTTGAAGAGAGATTTTCAAGGTTAGGAGTAGATTACTTTTTAAATAAATGGTCCCAACACAGCTAAATAACAGCACAGTGGAGAAAAACCAAAGATAGTTTTTTACTCAATTCTGAGTTATGATGGGGCCATGTGTTACTAAGCAGACTGCTCCAGAAGGACTTCTTGGCTATAATCTTTATAGAAACAGATTTTTGCCAAGACTTCCTTTTGCAGTATATCTGGATGAGTTTGAACTGTCAGCCTTTATGTTAGTAGTCAAGGAAAAATCACAGGCCCCACCCAGGGACCAAGCACATTGGAAATTTATGCTAAAGCTATGCTCAATGGATTATATTATAATGAAGACTTTCTAGTACTTTGAACATGGAATTAGATAGAATCCACAATGAGTTTACATTATACATTATAGTTTATGGTAATCATAGAAGTTTGGTATGCCGATTGTGTTTTGTTAGCTGGATGTAGCTCAAATCAGAAATGTGTTGGTAAAGTGCATTGGATTCATTTCATTAGGATGCTGGAAAAGCTTATAATAGTGACATGTTGCATTTATATACAACTGTTTTCTCCACAGAGCTCTAAGCACTATATCTTTTTCTGGAAGGTTCTGCATACTTACTAACTCCTGCAATATCCCTTGAGAGGAGAAGATGGCAATTGTGTTAGTCCGGGTTCACTAGAGAAACAAATTCAGAGACATTCATTTGTGTATAATAAATAGCTTTATATACAAGAGTAATTGTATATTAAGAAAACATCCCAGCCCAGTTCAGATCAAGTCCAAAAGTCTGATATTAGCCCCTATGTCCGATAACAATCTATAAATTCCTCTTCATACTCACACAACATATGCAATGACACTGAATGCAGGAAGATCACATGGCAGTGAGTGGAAAGTCTTGTGGATCCAGTGGCAGTGGAAGCATATCAACACTGGTGGGGGTCTTCATGTGGCTCCTCTGGCTCCAGGGCTCTGGCTCCATCAGTGGAGCTCCAGCTGACTTGTCATCAGAAATGCCTCACAGCAAGGGTATGTCCCACCTCCAGCGAGGAAGACACAATCCAGAACCCTCAGGAGAAGTCCATACGCACACAGAGGTCTCATTGGCTGTGACCTGATTGTCAGACTAGACTCCACCCCATTGCAAGTTCATGTAACTGCCACACCAATTTTTAAAATTTTCTCTCTTTTTATGGAAAGCGTGCAAAGAGGAAAACTGGTGTGCTTACAGAGACACAGCAGGACAGTATTTAATTTGCATAACCTGTGTTGATGAGGCATAATTTATCAGCATGACAGGAAACACAGGATCAGCTATTAAATGCATAGCACATTAGAAGGTAAAAGATCATGTGCTCACAATTTCTACTGTATAAATCCACATCATAGGAGGAAATCCTCTTTCGAAATTTATTACAAAAATGGTGTGGGGAGGGGCTCGAATCTCTGACTTCACAAGAGGGAAGGTGTCAGAAGCACTAGCTCCAAGCTTAGCCCAGTAAGACAGAGGTTAGATATACCTCCTTCCTCCGACCGTTAAACCAATTCTAAACACTAACTCTCTTGCACTCGATTCCTCTGCTGCTTTCAGTCATTTGTTGCAATGGAACCCACAGATAATAAAACCATGAGATGTACTAGGGAAGTATCAGGTCCTAAATCAGAGTCATAACAAAACTTAAGATAGAGTCCTTTGATCAGGACACCCTCTTCTCAGTCATGAACACAGATAGGCCTTTTTCTGTTCTCCTTCCTCTAGTCCCTTTGGGCCTGCCTTCGGTACTGCCCAGGAGTGTGACACAAAGCTTTTAGTACTGCCTGTAAGTATCCAGAGACAACCTGCTCTGCCAGTTGCCTCGGTCCAGAGGTGCTCAGCTTTCTCACTGTGTGGGTATGAGCCCAGCTCTGCCAAGTTCCTGGAGGTACCCTACTCTGACAGTAACTCTCCTGCCGAAGGATCTCAAATGTCTCACTCCTGTATCTGATATTGCCCTTTCTTTTTCTCATTTGCTTCCCCACACTCACCAGGAAAGAGGACCTCCCCTGCCTCATTTTTAGTGTAAACACACCCAGGCAAGGGTGTAAGCCAGCCACTTAATGCTTTTCTCTGAAGCTGCTTCTTGACATCCCTTGTCTCTGGTGATCCAACTCTCTGCCTCTTGGATATAGTAGGTTTGTAGGTCCCAGGTCCAAAGGCCATCCTTAGCCCCAGATCCTTTTTTGGCTGTAATGAAATCCCCTCTCTACTCTCAGATTTGCTCTTTTAAAAAGGCTACTGAGGTAGCAAAATGGATTAATTCCCTCATTCAAGTACACACAATTTATCTGCCTACCCGCATCCCACAAGGGTACCACACACCTTATATGCATGATTAGCAAAATGTATCTTATTTGGATAGTCGCATCCACTCAAATGGTTGGAGTTGCCACTACCGTGCCTAAAAGTGTTGTGTTAAGTGGTTCAAAGTAAGACAGGCCAAATCTTGATTTTTCTAGCCATTGGCTCTTTCATCTATGAAGGCTTCACTTCCCATTGCCAATCATTTTACCAGTTCAAAATTGTCATAGTAGGGCATCAAGTCCTCAAGGGAAAATTAACATGGGTACCAGTGATTCAATTCTCCTGCAGGTATCAATCTGATCTGTTAAGGTTTTTAATAAAGTTACCTCTTCTTGACCCTCTCTGGCCTATGATGAAATTTGACTGAGAGAAGATTACTCCCATGTACTCAGCCTCTCTTCAGGGATCAGCATAACCACGTGTGTGATTTTTAATCATTTTGTTGGGGTCTCATACAACTCTTGAGGATAATGATGGCAACAAATATACAAATGTGCTCGACACAATGGATGTATGTATGGATTGTGATAACATTTGCTTTCTTCTTGAGTCTTTGGTATCAGCTCCTCACTTTTCCCCTCCCTCCCTGCGCCCTCCTCCCCCATGCACCTTTGATAATTCATAAATTATTATTATTTCATCATATCTTATACCGTCTGACATCTCCCTTCACCCACTTCTCTGCTGTCCATCCCCCAGAGAGGAGGTTATATGTAGATTCCCTGTTATCAGTTCCACCTTTCTCCCTCACCTTCCCCCCACCCTCCCGGTATCACCACTCTCACCACTGGTCCTGAAGGGTTCATCTGTCCTGGATTTCCTGTGTTTGCAGTTCCTTCTGTACCAGTGTACATCCTCCAGTCCAGCCGGATATGTAAGTTAGAATTGGGATCAGGATCTTCAATAAAGTTACCTCTTCTTGACCCTCTCTGGCCTATGATGAAATTTGACTGAGAGAAGATTGCTCCCTTGTTCTCAGCCTCTCTTGAGGGATCAGCATAACCACATTTTAAAGGGACTTTAGATTCGACCACGGTAACCCACCCACCAGTGCAGCCCTGTAGGCCACCCTGCCACAGTTACTTCTTCCACAATTATACTTGTTTACAATCATAATTAGCCCTGTCAACAATCAACACTGACAATAGGATCATGTAATCCGCACCTTCCTCTACCTTTGTTTCCCCATACCAGGAAAAGAGGACCTCCTCCACCTGGTCCCCCTCATTTAGAGTGTAAACACATCCAGGTAAGTATGTTAGCCAGCCACTTTTATCTCCTCCCATTTTAGATCATGTTTGAATGTCCCGTTCCTATCAAAACAGTTCTTTGAGGAGATGAGCGTATTTCTGTTGGAACATTACACATCTGCATATACCAGTAAGTTCCATTGCAGAGCAACCCACCAAATTGCATACATTTACACCAGCTGGTGGCGTGAACCTTTTCCCTCTTCCTTTGGTAGGGTTCCTGTCAGTTCTTCCTTCTCTACCCAAGCAAGTCAATGGGGGTTAGCTAGAGGCTCAAGAGTCCACATACTTCCCAGCCTTTCCAGCCAGCCATGTTCAATCATTTACTAATCATTCAGTAAGTCACTGAACTGCAACTCTCAATCCCTTTATACAAATTGTTAAAGTAAATTTAAAATGTCCAAAAAAGAAATGCTGTTGACAAAAGAATCATACATTTGTATTTTGTATCATACTTAGGCACCAGAAGTTTATTAGTATGAAATCATCATACTAATTGTTAGTTATAATTCATAATACTTGTTAGTTATGTACTTTGTCTCATTAAACACCTTATACAATTGTAACTGTCTCTGTTGCACACTTACATACTGAAAAGGAATCCTGGGAAAGAGAAAGTTCATAAAACTTGGACCCCATAACTTTGTTTAGAAGAAGTAATACCAGAAATGGAGATTCAAAATACCCCAAATGTCCAACTCTTTTAAGATACAAATTTGCTCCATTTTCCCCCATCCCTCCATTGAGTATGTTCCCTCAGATCCCTAGGTTCCACAATTTGCTGCCATGTCCCACAGAAACTCTGAGGAAATGTCTCACAAGGTGGTGCATGCTGTTCAATCCCAAACCCGAAGGTCAAGTAGCACTGAGCTAAAGGCCAGGTCCAGAGCTAGTTGCCAAACATGTCAGAAAGTCACAACGGATCTAACTGCTTCTGCCACAACTCAGCCAGGCAATAGACGAATAACTTTCCAGGTGAGGGAAGGTGTGTTAGAACCGTGTGCTTGTCCCCTGAGAGACCCCAGGAAAACAAAGGATGGCATCCGAAGTCATACTCGACGAAGGTACAGCCAAAGATGCCTGCCAGGGAACAAATGGTGTGTCTGGGTTCATGCGCTGTACTGAGGCAGGGTGTTAAAAATGTTATCAAGGAACTAAAGGGGGTAGGTTGGTTGACACCTGTATTAAGATCAGGTCTTAATCCAACACTATTCCTGTCCATTAGAGAACATCCTACCAAATGGGACCACAGGGAAGGCAGAGAAATCCTGAATGATAACACATAATGAATTATGGCTAGAAGGGCCATATTATTGACTATAATATACCTTCACATTATTGCAACCCCCTCGATGTATTGGTGATCTTCCATATCATCTCTGGGTTTCTATTTATCATTCTTTATTACTTCTTCCTTTTTTTTTTTGCATATGTTGTTCTTTCAGTCTTTTATGGTTGATTCTTGTGAGGAGTGTGTTCCTTATGAGCTTTATTAGTCATGTTAATGATCCGTGTGATCTTTGGCTATAATGCAATCCGAGGTAGGATCAATTCTTGATTTAAAAGGTGCCTAAAGGACATGTTGCTATTTGTTACTTGCCTTTGAGTTCATGCCGACTCATAGCAACCCATGCACAATAGCATGAAGCACTCTCCAGTGCTGTGAAAGCCTCTAAATTTCTCTTATGTTTGATCCCGTTGTTGTAACCACCATGTCAATCAATCTTCCTCTTTTTTGCTGCCCCTCTATGTTACCAAGTATGGTGTTCCTTGCCAGGGACTGGTCTCTCCTGATAACATGCCCAAAGTACAAGGAATGAAGTATCACCATTTTTATTAAGACAGAAGCTTGTGTTCTTTCGGTAGGCCATGGGACTTACAATACTCTCCACCAGAACCACAATTCAATAACATGGATTCTTCTTGGGCTTTCCTTATTGAATATCCAATTTTCATATGCATACAAGGATATTGAAAATACCCGGACTTGGGTAAGTCACACTTTAGTCCTTAAAGTAATATCCTTACTTTTCAACACTTTAAAGTCTTGGGCAGCACATTTACCGAAAGCAGTACATTGTCTTTGATCTCCTGACTATTTCTTCTATGGGCACTGACGATGGACCCAAGTAAGACAAAATCCTGGACAACTTCAATCTTTTTTCGTGTGTATGATATTATCTACGGATCTAATTGGGAGGATTTGTGTTTTCTTTACGTTGAGTTGTAATCTATACTGATGGCTGTCGTCTTTGATCTTTGTCAGCAAGGGTTTCAAGCCGTCCTCACTTTCAGCAAGCAAACTTGTGTCCAGCTCCATATCACAGGTTTTTCATAAGCCTTCTTCCAATCTTGGTGAAACATTCTTCTATATATAACCCAGGCTCTCTAGTTATTTACTCAACAGACAGATTGAATAAGTATGATGAGAACCCAGACCCCGGATGCATACCTTTTTAAAATTTTAAACCATGCAGTACTCCCTTTCTCTGTTTGAATAACTCCTTCTTGATCCATATACAGATTCCACATGAGCACAATGTGATGTTATGAAATACCTATTATTCTCAAAGATATCCATAGTTCCTAATAGGCCAAATAGTTGAATCTCTTCGCATGGTCAATAAACACAAGTACATATCTTTCTGGTATTTTTTGCTCTCAGCTGAGATCTACTTGATTTTAACAATGACATCCCTTGTTCCAAGTCCTCTTCTGAAACTAGCATGGATTTCTGGAAGCACACTTTCAATGTACTGCTGCAACTATTGCTTGGTGATCTTCCCCAAATTTTTACCTGCATGGAATATTAATGATGTTGTTCAATAATTTCAGCATTCTGTTGGGCAACCTTTTTTTGGTAATGGGTAAAAATATGAATCTCTTCCAGGCTGTTAGTGTGTTAGTCCAGGTAGACTAGAGAGACAAATTCATAGACACTCGTATGTTTATAAGGAAAAGCTTATATAAAGAGCTATTGTATATTAAGGAAACATCCCAGCCCAGTCCAGATCAAGTCCACAAATCTGATATTAGCCCAGATGTCCAGTACCAGTCTATAATTTCCTCTTCAGACTCATGCAACACATGCAACGATGCCAAATGCAGGAAGATCACAGGCCAGTGGGTGAAAATCTCAGCGATGGCATGGGTCTCCATGTAGCTCTTCCAGCTCCAGGGCTCTGGTTCCATCAGTGTAGCTCCATGTGGCTTGTCAACAGGAAGGTGAAGCAGAGTGCCTGGCTCTGGCCACCAGTGATCTATTTATCTCCATAGTGCCTCCAAATGAGGTCATCAAGTTGCAACCCCACTGCCAGGCTAAATTCTACCCCTTCACTCTTAATAGTCTCAAGTTGACACCAGATTATGTAACTACTACAGTTGGCCAGGTAGCAGCCTTCCAAAAGTCTTGGCATAGGAGTGAGTATGTTTAGTGTTTCATCAGCTTATTGAAACATTCTGTTGGCATTCCATCAATTCCTATAACCTTATTTTACACTAATGCTTTCAGCACAGCTTTGATTTCTTCCTTCAATACTATTTGTTCTTGCTCATATGCTACCCCCTGAAATGGATGAATATCAAATAGTCCTTTTTGGTGCAGTGACGCTGTATATATTTTTTCATCTTTTTTTGATGCTTCCTGCAAAGTTCTCTTTGCCCATAGAATCTTTCAATGTTGCACCTCGATACTTGAATTCTTTCTTTCTTCAGTTTAAGATAGGCTGAATGTGTTCTTCCTTTTTGTTTTGCTAACGTCCTCCATGTGCCTTAGCTACTCTATGAATAATAGCAAGTTTCAGAACATCTTCTGACACCTGCTGTGATCTTTCCGGTCTTTTTAATGACATCTTGCTTTCTCCATTTATGTTGTTCTTGATGTCATCCCACACACAACTCAGCTGCAGCAAATGCAGCAAATCAATTCTTGAGACATTATTGAAATTCCAATGAGATAGACTCAAGATCACATTTCCCATGAATTTGTTTTCCTTTTTTTCAGCTTGAACCTGATCTTCAACAATGGATTGGCACAGTGACTGCAACAATGGGCTTAAACATAAGCCAATTGTGGGGATGTCACCGGACCATTAAGTGTTTTCCTCTGCAGTATATACTGCCTCTCTGAGTCAGAAAGGACTTAACTACTGCTTGGTGAAGGCAGCTCTTCCTCATCATGTAATGAGTGTCTTCTGACACCATCTCTGATAAGGTCTGTGGCTAGCATGGGGCTGTCTGTCTCGAACCATGTTCTGCTGCTTTCCATAGGTCTTAGTTTC
This sequence comes from Echinops telfairi, assembly GCF_000313985.2. Taxonomy (NCBI): domain Eukaryota; kingdom Metazoa; phylum Chordata; class Mammalia; order Afrosoricida; family Tenrecidae; genus Echinops; species Echinops telfairi. The sequence continues at coordinate 15,063,191 of NW_022103907.1, read as the reverse complement.
TTTTTTAAATTATTTTATTGGGGGCTCGTACAATTCTCATCACAATCTATACATACATCCATTGTGTCAAGCACATATGCACATTTGTTGCCCTCATCACTCTCAAAATATTTGCCTCCCACTCTTGCCCCGAATGTCAGTTGCTCATTTCCCCCTCCCTCCCCATTCCCCACTCCCTCATGAACCCTTCATAGTTCATAAATTATTATAGTTTTGTCATAAGTTACCCTATCCGATGTTTCCCTCTGCCCTCTTCTCTGCTGTCCACCCCCCAGGGAGGAGGCAATATTTAGATTCTTGTAATTGGTTCCCCCTTTCCACATTCCCTTCACCCTCCAGGCATCACCCCTCTCACCACTGGTCCTGAAGGAGTCATCTATACTAGATTCCAGTTGCTATCTGTACCAATGTACATCCTCCGGTCCAGCCAGATTTGTAAGGTAGAATTGGGATCATGATAGTGGGGGAGAAGAAGCATTAAAGAACTAGAGGAAAGTTATATGTTTCATC
>NW_022103907.1:15053791-15061042 GCF_000313985.2 Echinops telfairi | reverse complement strand
CATTCTGTAGTCAAGAGGAAATCTCAGCCTCCACTTACAGACATGTTGGTTTTTTCTTTATTTCTTGTCTTTTTATTGAACTTGTGATTTCTTCACACAGGGCATTTTTTATGTCTTCCCACCACTTATCTAGTCTTCGATCGTGAGTGCTCAGTGTGTCCAATCTATTCTTGAAATGGGTGGGACATATTCAAGTTTGTATTTTGGCTCTCATGAAGTTTGAAATATTTTCTTCCACGTAAACCTGAACTTGCATATGGTCCTGATGCTCTATTCCAAAGTGGATGACTAGTTTTAGCTGATGATATTGAACTTCCCCATGATCTATAGTCCAATGATGCCATCAATTTGATACCTGTATACTCCATCTGGCAAGGTCTGCCTGTGCAGTTGCCATTTCTGTTCTTTGCTCAAGCATAATCTCCTCATGTTACTGTTGGCTTTCTACACATTGCATTTATCATCTTGATTTTGTACTTTTTTAGCTATTTTCCCTTTTGTGTCCCTTATAAAAGTACATATTTAATTTTGTTCTTTGCTGAGTCCTTGTGATTTCTACTTCTAGGACTGAAACGTTAGCATTTATCCTAAATTCTAATAGGATATGAAGCTCCTGTTTCATTAATATTTCCTTTTGAATAAATTTCATTTTAGATTTTTTCAATCAAATAAGACTTTCAAAATTGCTATTACTATTTTATAGCAATTTACTAAATATTAAATGACATTATTATGCCTATGTTTCTATTCAAGTTTTGAGGTTGATACTACTGAGTTATTTGTTTTGAACCGTACTTTTCAGATAGTCCTTACTTTTTTGATAACCTGGTGATTTTATTAAGGTATTCCATTAAATGACATGATTATTTTCAATATGAGTTAAATAATTAGTGCTCTTATTTTTAAAAGCAATAAGTATTTCAACCTCAATATTTGTGTTTGTTTTGTTGTTGCTTTTGGTATGTGAGCGAAGATGAAAATTATTTCAATAGTAACTTGATCAAAATGAGTTGTCAATGAAGTCCCTGCCTTGCTAAGATCAGAAAACTGTAGAATCCACGTCTGATCAGACGATGCTATTTGAAATATCAAAGTTGCCAGTAGAATAGCGGCCTCATCCCTACCTCCTGTGTAATGGACTCCTCAACTAAAATCCTGTGGGGGGAAATATTTGGCAATCCTCCATCATGTCCAGAGCCTTCATTTTAGGACTATGAGACAGTGCATTTTCAGGGTTTGTTTTGTTTTGTTTTCAGTTGTATCTTTTAGCGTTCAGGTGGCACAGTTTGTGAAGTGGTGGGCTGCTAAGAGCAAGGTCATCACTTGAAAATCCCCAGGTGCTCTGTGGGAGACAGAGGAGGCACTCTACTCCTGTAAAGAGTGACAGTCTGGGAAACCCACAGAGGTAGTTTGTTCTACCCTGTCCTGTAGGGCTGCTATGAGACACAATTGGTCATGCATTTGATTATTTGGACCATGAAAGTACATTGAAAGAACACTGGGATCATTTCTAGGCCAGGCAGTCTAATAGATATTGTCACAAAATAAAAATTAGGTAAATTTGCCTATTTATTAACAAAACCAACATTGTCATAGAATCAAAGAATATTTGAATAAAAAAACTACATTATCTAGCCTCCTTTGAAGCTAGGTGTGTTCTAGTGGCTTATTTCTGGACAAGGATGTGTGAGAGAATGTTGTATGGCCTGGCAGGATGGGTAGCTTTAAGGAACAGTCTCCATTCTTCATACTGTACTTCCTCCTTTTACTGAACCACAGAGCACACAGGATGCCTTTAGCTCCAGAAACTAGCTTGTACTAAAGGGGAATTTTTAACTTATTTAGATGGCAAAGTAGAAATCATTGAACCTAACCTTATTGATAGCATAGAGTCATCATGCCAACCAATATTTACTTCTGAATTTCTTTAACTGAACTAGAAATAACTTTGTCTTCTTTAAGCCACATTACCTTTGAAATTTTACTTATATGAGTCCAAATTCACTATTAATGCAACCATATTGATCTTATAAAACATTTTTGATACAGCAAAATGCATATAAGTATTCCATGTGTTTCAGCTAGAAATCCACTTCAGCTCTACCTTTAAAAGACATTGTTCTACAGACTACAATGTATTTCCATTTAGTCTTGACAGATTTTCTCATTTGGAGGTGCCTAGCATATAGGTTTGTCATTTTGTATGGTTGACTGTAAACAAGAGCCCAGGTTTCTGTTTGTTACTCTGCTGCATTATAGAAATGGTTTTCCCTGAAGCAGTGGTTCTCAACCTTCCTAATGCTGCGGCCCTTTAATACAGTTCCTCATGTTGTGGTGACTGCCCCGACCATAGAATTATTCCCGTTGCTTCATAAATGTAATTTTGTTACTGTCATGAATCGGGTGACCCCTGTTAAAGGGTCATTTGACCCCCAAAGGGGTCGAGACCCACAGGTTGAGAACTACTGCCCTAAAGTAACAGATTTCCATTTATTTTCTATGCTTACTTTATAGCCTACCTCAACACTTCTGAGTAGGAGTTAGGAATGGAATGAGTTTTTGTTTTATATATATATGCTACAATGTATATATATATATATATATATATATATTACATATCTATAAATACACACACACTCATATCCACATCTGGCAGATTTGAGAAATGGCCTGATGGGGCTGTTAGCAAGCATTGCATTATAAACCACTAGGTCAATAAAGTAAAACAGAGAGTGAGCAAGATCTAGAGGTTCTGGTGGCTGGGGTAAGTGAGGGGTAAATTAATGGTACCAGGGTCACTTATCCACCCTGTATATTATGTTGGGAGAGTTCAGTCCTTCAGTTATTTTGTTCATAAGAAAAGGCCCCCTTTTCATGGATTTCTGCACAGCTCAGGACTGTCCGCTCTTGCGTGTGGTCCCAGAGTGGACACAGGCTCCTGTAGTAGCTGCCCCGGGGAGGAGGGCCTTCGGATGAGAGGGTCATCGGGTTAAGGGCAGTGTGTCTCCGTGTGTGCAGGCTACCTAGCCAGAGGCAGGAAAAGCCCCCAAGAACTTGGAAATGCTAAGTTCCGTTTCCTCAGGTGGGGGAAAGGAGATTTGTGTTTTCTTTCTCAAAAGAAAATAGGAGCAAATCTAACAACCTTTTGGAGCTCCCTCATGCAGTGAGTGAGCAGGTTCAAGCTGTGTTTCTGTCTCACTGGGGCCGGATTGCTCTCCAGATAGCTAGGGTCATCTATCTGGAGATCCTAGCAGAGCCCTTACTCTTAGGGGAATGAGCAGGGCCTCTGGAAGGGATTATCCCAGTGGGAATTCTATTAGGCAGGCCGCCATGGCTTCCAACATCTGTGGCCTCCAGAAGTCCACTCTGGCATCTGCGGGATGACCTAGATGGAAAGATTGGCTTGTGCTACTTCCTCATGCTGGTGAGTCATCGAACCTGGCAGGGGCAAGGGGGTAAGAGGCTGGCAGCCACTGCCCGACTGACAAAGGAGGTTAGGTGTGGGCTGGCCCTTGGAAGGAGCACATGGTGAGCACAGCTGAGCTCTCCTTGGAAAAACTGACGAAAGAACCCTGGGTGCTGGGAGACACAGTCTCAAGTCCGAATCCCCTTATTGGCCTCCTCCCTGGATGATCTGGTGGTAACACCATGGGAACTCCAGGTGGGTGATTCTAGATCAGCGCCATCTCTCCAGAAATCCCGCCTTCCTCTTTTTTGTGGCTGAGCAAGCCAGAGGTCCTTCTCTAGGAAATGGTCTCTCCTGATCACACGTCCAAAGTATGGTAGATCAGCTCTCCCTATCCTTGCCTGTAAGGAGCATTCTGGCTGCACCACTACCAAGACAGAGCTGCTTATTCTTCTGGCAGTCCGTGGTGCTTTCAATATTCTTCACCAACATCAGAGTTCAAATATATTGATTTTTCTTTGGCTTGGCTTATTCGTTGTCCAACTTTCACATGATTGTGTGGCAATTGAAAATACCATGGCTTGATTCAGGCACTTCTCAGTCCTGAAAGTGAACCCCTTGCTTTCAACATTTTGAAATGGTCTTGTGCAGCAGATTTACCCAATCACATGCATCCTTTGATCTGTTGTCTGCAGCTTCCAGAAGCACTGACTGCGGATCCAATCGGCATGAAATCCTAGACGACTTCAATAATGTCTCCATTTATCATAATGTTAACTGTTGGTCCATCTGTGAGGCTGTCTGTCATCTTTATATTGAGTTGCAATCCAAATTGAAGGCGACAATCCCTGATCTTTGTTACCAACTGTCTCATTTCCTCCTTACTTTCAGCAAGGAAGGTTGTGTCGTCTGTGGATCTCAGGCTGTTATGAAACCTTTTGCCAATCCTGATACCTCATTCTTCTTCATATAATTCAGCTTCATTGTTTATTTGCTCAGCATACAGATTGAAGAAGTATGGTGGGAGGATACACCTTTGCTAATTCTCAACCCTGCAGTATTTCCTTTTTCTGCTTGCACAATGTCCTCTAGATCCTTGTACAGATTCAACACTATCCAGATTTGTTATGATTCTGAGAAGAATGAGAATTCCAGAACATTTCATTGTGCTCCTTTGGAATCTGCACATGGATCAAAAACACATTGTGCACATCCTCTTTGGAATCTGGTCTGAACCTCGGGCAGTTCCCTGTCAATGTACTGCTATAACTGATGTTAGATGATCTTCAGCAAATGTTTGTTTGTGATATTAATAATACTGTTCTGTAATTTGAGCATTCTGTTGGGTCACTTCTCTTTGGAAGGGGTACAAATATGGGTCTCTTCCAGTCAGTTGGCCAAGTAGCTGATTTACAAGTTCCCTTGCATAGATGAGTAAGCTTCCAGTGCTTCACCAACTTGTTGAAATTCCTGTATTTGTTGTTGACTAGTACTTTCAAGGCAGCATGCATTTCTTCCTATAGTACCATGGGGGTCTTGCTCATAAGGTACCACCTGAAATGGTGGAATGATGGCTAGTTCTTTTTGGTACAATGACTCTATATATTCTTTCCATCTTCTTTTGATGCTTCCTGCAGTGTTCAAGATTTTGCTTATCAAATCAGAGACTTGAACATTTTCTTTAGCTCTTTCAATTTAAGATATGCTGTGCATGGTCTGCCTTTTGAATTTCTATCTCTAGGTCTTTGCACATTTTGTTATAATAATTTATTTTGTCTTTTGAAGTTGCCTTTGAAATTCTATGTTCAACATTTGTCTTCATTACTCCATTTGTCTTCATTACTCTAGAGTGCAAGATGCAGTCTCTTCTGAAATCTTCTTTGATCTTTTCTTTCTGCCTGTCTTTTTAATGACCTTTTGCTTTCTTCACGTGTGCTTGATGTAATTGATGTCGTCCCACAGCTCATCACGTTTTCTGTTATTACTCTTAATGATTCAGCTCTGTTCTTGAGATGATCTTGATATTGGTTGAATATGTTCAAGGTCATATTTTGACTCTCATCGACTTGTTTTCATTTTCTTCAGCTTCAGCCAGTCCTTACCTATGGGCAGTTGATGGTCTCTTCCGCAGTTGGCCCCTGGCCTGGTTTAAGCTGCTGATAGTGAGCTTCTCCATCGTCTCTTCCCACAGATGTAGTCAATTTCAGGTCTATAATTGCCATCTGGAGAAATTCATGTGTACAGTTGCCTTTTTAATTGTTGAAAAGGGGGTATTTGAGATAAAGTTATTGGTTTTGCAAAATTCTTTCATATTATCTCCAGTTTCATTTCTATTTTCAAGGCCATATTTTCCAAATAATGTTACTTCTTCCACTTTGTTTCCATTTTTCTTTTGCAGTCTAATGGAGAATTATCAATGCATCTTGATTGCTAGTTTGATCGATTTCAGAGTGAAGATGCTAATAGAAATCTTTCTTTTCCTCATCACTAGCGTTAGTGGTTGGTTTTGAATAGTAGTGGTTTTAAGTGGGTTTCCTTGTATTGGGATAGACATTATCCTATTAAAGACACCATACTTTGAGCTAGATCTTGAAATGTTCTTTTTTTACTATAAATGCAAAGACATTCCTCTTGATTGTGTCATTCACAACATTGCAAACTGTGATTTTCTGCTTTAAAATGGCCAATATCATTCCATTTTGTTTCACTAATGCCTAGAATATCAATCATTATGTGCTTAATTTCATTTTTAATGTCTTCCAATATTCTGAGAATCATAATTTGTACATTTCAAATTCCAATTATTAATTGATGTTTGCACCTGTGTCTTCTCATTTTGAGATGAGCCTCACCAGCAAATGAAGCAAATGCTTTACTACTGCCTGCTTACTCCAATTGTGTCCTTCTGGTTGACTCCATTTTGAGAAAGCAGCTCTTTCTAAGTAACATTTTTGTATTCCTTCAGATCTGAGGGGCTCATCTTCCCGTATTATCTCTGACAATGTTTTGTTTCTATTCATTAGCTTGTCAATAACAGACAACATTTGGGTGCTGTTCACAAGGCTTTCAGCGGCTAGTTCATCAGAAGGGGACAGCCGGTTCCTTCTTGGTCATCTGTTCTTAGTCAGGAAGCCCTGCTGAAACTTATCCACTTTGGGTGACCTTGCTGCTATTGGAAATACCAGTGACATAGCTCCCAGGGTCACGGCAACCCAGAAACCACCACCGTAGAACACACGGACAGACGCTTGGTGGATCCAGTGACTAATTTCTCCTGACAACATATATAGATTAAGTGAGATGCAGTCTCATCCTCCTTCTCCTAAGGAGTATTCTGACTGTACTTCATTTAATATAGGAGTGTTCTGACTGTACTTCATTTAATATAGGAGTGTTCTGACTGTACTTCATTTAATACAGGTGCGTTCTTCTGCCAGCCCATGATATAGTCAGTGTGCTTCATCAACACTATAATTCAAATGCTTTCCATTGTTTTCTCGTTATTCATTATCCAGCTTTAGCATGCACATGAAGCCATTGGAAATGCCATAGGGTCAGGTACAGATCCATTCCAACTGAGAAGGTACATGTACCTCATACCTGTTCACTGCCCACAGAATGCCAAACATGACTATTGACTATTTTTTCCTTTCAGTTGCCATAGCAGATGATGATATAGATTGTTAACATTCCATGGTGAAAGTAGCTTTTTTTCTTTCTTATTGAAACAAATATTTCCATTTCTAAAGTATAATGTGATATACATAATATATTCCCCAATTATCCATCAGTTTGTTCTATTGCCACTGTGATGCTGGAAGGTCTGACAGCAGGTTTCCAAATAC
>NW_022103907.1:15051731-15053510 GCF_000313985.2 Echinops telfairi | reverse complement strand
ATGACTCACCAGGAGAAGTAACAGCTTTAAACATCTATTCAACATGATGACCTAGAAACGTGCAAAATCCGAAAGCAGAAAAATTGGGAGATGATGTCAAGGAGCGCAGGAAGCAAAAGAATGTTTGGAAACTGATTGTGGTAGCAATTGTACAACGCTGCTTGATGTAATTGAACTATGGAATGATATGATGTATATATTAACTCCCAATTAATCATAAATTTTAAATAAAGGAAGAACAAAAAAAGCATGACATGGAATGCATCAGTCAAATCTGCAGCAAAATAATTTTTTAAAGAGCAAGTGTATCACTTTGAAGACTGAGGTGTGCTTGGCTCAAGCCATAGTATTTTCAGTCACCTCACATGAATGTGAAAGCTGGACAGTATACAAGGAACACAATAGAAACTGTCATTTCTTTTGAATTATGGTGTTGGAAACTGCCATTGACTAACAGGGACAAACAAATCTGCCTTGGAAGAAGTAAACTCGGAATGCTCCTTGGAAACAAGAATGGTGAGATGCTCATTAAGCATATTATGAAAACGAACCAGTCCCTGTCAAAGGAGAGGATCAACAACAACAACAACAAAAGGAAGATCCCAATGAAATCGATGGAGATCGTGTCTACAACAATGGGCTCAAATATAACCACAATTGTTAGGATGCTTCAGAACTGACAGTGTGTCATTCTATTGTACATAGGGTCCACAGGAGTCAGAAATGACTGGAAAGTGTAATAGCAGTGATACACAATATGTTATTTGAAGCTGAAATGATTTTGATCACTGTAATTTTCTAGAGTACTCAGGCAAAGCTGCTATTAAACATTTTTTTTTCAAAATTCATTGATTTTTGTCTTTGTACTGAATGATTTGCTGTTTTACAGAAAATATTTTAAATAAATGTCATTTCATTCCATGAAGTTGCCTCCATGTTGAAAAATATTACCTAAACCTATTTTTTTTTAACTGAAAACTGAACTAAGCTAAATTAATTGCTACTGAGTTGTTTCTGATTTATAGAAACCTTGCAGGACAAAGTAGAACTGCTCCTGTGGGTTTCTCAGACCGTAAACCTTTGTGGGAGTAGGAGCCTTGTCTTTCTCCTGCACAGCTGCTGATGGTTTTGGACTGCTGACCTAGAGGTTAGCAGCTCATTGAGTAACCCACTATGCTACTAGGACTCCTAAACCGTATGGTCAAAGCTTCAAAACCAAGATGACTGCTATCAAGTGAGTTCCTTCTAGCTGCCCTGTAGGGCAGAGTAGGACCATCCCTGAGGATTTCTGAAGCTGCTTATCAAAAATTATTAAGAGCAATCTTCCCAATCAATGATCTTATTAAGGGTATATTAATGCCTATTGTGTCTCATTAAACTATATATATATATATTTTTTTATTTTGTAAAGTAAGCCATATATGAACTTTCTAAATTACTTTACTAAATTTAGTATAAATAAAGTGAAGGAAAATGTGCCCAGTATTACAACTAATGGCCATCCCGTCAGTAATATGACACAGTGCCAAGCCTATAAATCATGAAAATATTAAAGATAGCAGAAATAATAAACACAGGAGCCCCTTTTTAAAACCCCACAGAAAACTGGAGCTTGGATAGTTTATAAAATAAATTAGAAATGGTACAAATTAAATCCAAAGTTTTCTCATTAATTTCTCCCCTAAAAGAAGCACAGTTTCAGGATTCCATCTTTGTTTTCTGAGAGTTGAAGAAAACATTTAAGTTTATTATTTCCATTCCAACCTAGAAGTGATAAAT
>NW_022103907.1:15037208-15038678 GCF_000313985.2 Echinops telfairi | reverse complement strand
ATCTCTTAATCATAATTCATCTTTAAGGTAAGACATCTAATTCTGATATACCAAGTGGCTCAGCAGGCCACTTTACAGTGAACAAATATTTGAATATAATAATTTATCAAATAGCAAAGTATGGTTGTATTGATAAATCAAAGATATTTCATTGTGATATATCTTTACATTTTCCATCTTAAAAACTGAATAGTTAGAGCAATTTTATCATTATGTTAAATAACAAGCGAATTATAATTTATGTGCAAATGTATGCATGAGAAAAAGAAGAGAGATGAAAAAGTCCCCACTTACCTCCTAAGACAGGCACTGAAATTTTGTTTATGAAAGATGTAGGAAAATAACAAAGAGGGGGAGAAAATGTCATGATCAAGCAGAGTCCCATGATGAGCTTTTTAAACTTGAATATCCCTGAGGAAGAAGATGCAGATTATTCCAATAAAGAGAGAGACGAGAATATTGCATATACACCTTTCCATCATTAAAATAGAGAATATATCAATTCCTCCTTCTTTGTGAATTCTGATTAGAAAACTATACTTGTCCATGAATTGTGCATTCCAGGAAGCTAGTAGAAATAGCACTTTCCTACCTCTACCATCAGCTTCCTTTTTCTTCAGTTCCTTTGACAAATATTTTCACACTGACTATTTGTTCTTGTGGAGGGGCTGGTGGGTTTCAACTGACTATATTTCGTTTTGCAGCTGAACACTTTACTCATTTTGCTACCAAAAATTAACCCATTGCCATCGAGTTGATTCTGAGTCAGAGACTCTAAAGGATAGGACAAAACCACCCTGTGTTGAGCACTCTGGCCAGCTGGGTGAGTCTTGAGGGAATGGGAAAGGTACACAATTACTCAATGGGGAGAGAAGACCTCCTGAGCTTCTGCATTAGCTGATTTTTATTTGCACACCAAAGGAGGAAGTTTGCAAAAGTTAAAACTTGGGGGCTATTTTAGGACACAGTAAGTTCAAACTCAAGATGTTCTCATGGATCATAACTAGCAAATGCTCTAACACTGCAGCACATTCTGATTCAAGGGGTGTCCTTCTGTCTGCAGCAAGGAATCTCTTTATCACTCAGTATTTGTGTCAAGTTCCTGGTACATACAAGCCACCACGAATTCAAGGTCTAGTCAAAGTCTTTGCACCCAAGTAACCCTGTCAAGGGAAATGGGGCCATGGTTTCCTACACGTGTGGGCTTGCAACTCTTTATGGGAGTACAATACCTCATCTTTGTCCCAAAAGGAAACTGATAGAATTCTCACTTTCCTAGGGGGAAACCCAGATTCAATAGCAATGTAATGCACCTCATGTGTAACCATCACTTATTTGTTAGTGGAGACATATGTGCTGGTATAATGCTAACCGGGTTTTAAAGGAACTTCCAGACTAAAGACCTGGTGATCCACTTCCAAAAGTCAGCCAAAAGTCCTGTAGCTCATAACAGTCTGACCAACAAACAGT
>NW_022103907.1:15033934-15036146 GCF_000313985.2 Echinops telfairi | reverse complement strand
CTAACAACAATAACAGAATAAAATAGAAATGAAGCAATCAGAAAATATTAATAACTAGGACAATATTAAAATGACTTAAAAGGGTCCAACAGAAGGTGTTAACTTTTAACCTAACTACATCTTCGAAAACCCACTTTCCAGTGCACTCGGCATGATAGCGAGGCTATTCACCTCCACAACATTACATTTGAAGGGGTAATAAAATCCTTCATTCATTACATTTTGAAAACTTGTACTAAAATATCATAACTTGTTAACACATAACAAACATTATTTTAATTTTGATTTCATAAAAATCTACATTTTTTTGTTTAACTGCTATTATAATTATGATCCTCAGCTAATACTCAAAGCCACTGACTGTATTATCATTATGTAATTTGAATTTCAGAATGAAAGCATTAACTTCATTTGTAAATCATAATAATACAGATTGCAAGTACTCTGGGGCTCTACTTATGATTTATGATGAGAACTGTGAGTAAGAGTTCCCCGGAGCATCTTACAGAAGAACAGCTAACAATTATTGATCACTTTATACATTCCAGGCCCTAGGACTAAGCAACTAGGGATTTAGAATTAGCCATTGATCACTGTAAGAGTAGTGGTGTTAATGGTAATAAAAATAACAGTAACAGCGGATGAGACAACAGTGCAAAAATAGGAACAGGTGGAAAAAAAATCTCCAGCAGCTACTGAATTTTAACTACAAGGCAGCGTTGGGCTAAACGCTTAACAGATTGTATTTTATTCCATATACTTGTACTTTATATTTTATTTGTAATGATATAAATTATATTTGTATATACACTTGATAATTTAATAAGCTTACTGCCAGTTGCTGTCAAGTTGAGTCATCCTTATGATGAATCCACATGTATCCAAGTCGAACTAATTCATAGCGTTTTCAGTGGCTGATTTTGCAGAAGTAAATCAACAGGTTGGTATCCAGTGCTCTTCTGGATGGGTTAAAACCACCATCTATTCAGTTACTCATTAAGTGCCTAACCATTTGTGCTGCCTAGGGCGTCTTAAAAGCTTGACATCAGGTAAGTATTAATACATTTGACAGTGGAGACTCGTCGAGGTAAATGACATGGCCACGATTACAAAACAAAGGAGCACAACACAAGAATACAGGCAGCTCACCTCACGAGTGCATAGTCTTCTTAGCAATTAGTTCATGCAGGAATAAAAATGTCTATGTCTTCCAAGATAACTGGAGAGAGAGAGGACTGTGTACACAAAATTATTGTTCTGCTGGATAGGGACTATCAGATTTCCGGTTCCGAGTCTTATTCAACATGCAGGCAGATGACCCATTATTTCTTAGGGTCCTTAACCATGCTACAGCTACTTGCATTTATTTTTAACTCATCTCATTGTAGGCACTGGTAGCACACCCGGAAGGGAGGCGCTGAGATTCTCAAAGGGAAAGAACAGCCCATAGTCTTGTGTGCATTCCTGGGGTATTTACTTCCCAATATTTCTTATTGCTCACAGTATTCTTCCCGAAGAAAACATGACAACACACACACACACACACACACACACACACACACACACTCATGCCATCGAGTAGGCTTGCACCCATGACGACTCTGTGCTGCAGGGTGGGTTTAACTCTTGACGAGAGTAGAAAGCCTCACCTGCGGCATGAAGATCAGGTGGTAGCTTCGAACTGCTGACCTTGTGATCAGCAGCCCAACGCATAAGCACTACCCCACCCGGTCTCCTGATCCGATGCACACAGCCTATTTAGACGGTTTTCCCACTGGACAGGATGATCATTTCACCCACACTTTCGGGAGGAAGCGTTCAAAGATGCTTTCCGAATTAAAAACAGAGACAAAGAGCAGCGATCGCTGTGGCGTGGCTCTGACTCGTGGCGTTCTGTGTGTGCCAGCACAGCTGCCCTCACAGGGTTTTCACTGGCAGGTCAACTGCCAGGCCTTTCCCGGGTGGCACCCAGGGCAGACTCAAACCTCCAGCCTTCAAGTGAGCAGCTGAGGGCCCCTTCAATGTCGGTACCACCGGAGGGGGAGACACCTTTCCCTGATAAATCCAACCCTGCCACTAATGAGTCCCTTTCCACTCACAGGGGCCCTGTGTAACAGAGTGGGAATGCTCGGTAGGGCATTGGCCAAGCAGACTGCCTCATCTGTCCCTCTTGGGGTGGCTGGTGGGACTGAACCACTGACCTTGCGGTTAG
>NW_022103907.1:15017431-15033189 GCF_000313985.2 Echinops telfairi | reverse complement strand
GACATCTTCAGTTCAAACTTCCGTTCTCCAGAACAGGGAGCTACTGAGTTTATCATATTGCAAGCCATCGGTGTGTGGAAATGTATTACAGCAGCAATAGGGCAGGAGTTGTTATGGCTACTCTTTTTTGTCCCCACAGATGGTTGTTTCCTCATATACTGTGTATTTTGGGATTGTAAAGTTTTGTTTTGTCAGACGTTATATAGCTTGCCTTAGTAATCTGTCTTTTGCAATCCTTTGTGATACTTATTAGTTTCCAACCCTACGGCATTACATCATTTACCTTTTTTTGCCTTGTTCTAAGAGTATAAAGACAGGGACCACATTATTATCTTTGAATTCTCAGGGATTAGCTTAGGTCTAGACACTTGGATGACACTCAATAATGAATGAATTAAAGAAGAAACCAGTAAAGAATATTTGTTGCTTTCAGCCTTCAAATAATTATGTTTCTGAAATTTTCTTGAATTTTGCATTCCTGAATTCCCCAGTAGGAATCTTTTTTTCTTAGAATATTTATGTTTTAGGCCCATGGATGCTTCTTTTATGTGTTGGAACACTATATTCACCCAAGAAAGCAAACAAAATATAGTGGAGTATTTTCTATTTACTGTTCATTGTTCATTGTAAGAAATGTATGGAAAGAGAAGTAAGTGAACATAAACTACAACACAGGTATATTTTGTGATTCATATTTTCAATCTGGAAGTCTCCGGTAAATGTTAGACTTTGTAGCTTTATTACTTCCTTGATCACTTTATGAAAATGCTAATAAGCATCACAAGTTTAAGAGACTTCAAAATCAAGCCCCTAAACTTCCTCTTCAAACCTGCTCCTTCCTGTCTTATTTCCCTCTATAAATGACAACAGTCTTGTTTTTCCATTTATCAAGCTGAAAATATTCTGTTTTTCCTTGATGCATGACATTGTCCAACCATCTATGTAAACTATCAACAATTCCTGTCAACACATCATCATAAGTTCTCTAAGAATTTTACTGGTTCTCACTGCACAAGTCTTTATCTACTTTGTCTGGGACAGCATCACTCGATGCCTGGATAATTGTAAAGCTTCCTAAATGGTCATCTTCTTTCTAACATTTTCTTCTGTAGTCTATTCTCCAGATAGAGTATTAATGATGCTTTTAAACTATAAGCAAGGCCTGTCCTCTGCACAAAATTTCTAATGACCCTAATGGTGTGCATTTTCCTGTCTGACTTCATCTCCCACCTCACCCCCAAGTAGTTAAATTAAGATAAAATTCACATATCATACACTTTCATGGTTCAATCATATTTAAAAAGAGTTTTATATACATCCCCAAGATCAGTTCCAGTATATATATATATATATATATATATATATCAGTTCCCCTTTTCATGGAGTCACCATTTGCTCCCCAATCCCCCTCAACGCCACCCCACACCCCCATATCCCCAACAGTCATTACATCTTCTTGGATCACTCCTATCAAACAGTCATTATGTCTTCTTGGATCACTCCTGTCAAACAGATATGCCTCCTCCTTTTCCTTAAGTAAACCGAACATGTTCTCAAGGGGGTGGGGGGTGGGGTGGGGGCAGTGGTCTTGCTCTTCCTGAGGTCAGCTTCACCTACGTGTTGCACAACCCTTCCCCCAAGGAGAGCTTTGTTCAAGCACAAGTATTAGGAGGCTTTCCTAGTCTGTGATAACTAAAGTCACAATACCCATACTGATGATCTTTTCCTTATTGATATGTTGTAATAGGAGGGGCTTCTAAAAATGTCTGGAACATTTCTATTGCCTTTTAATTCCATTCTATCAGACACTTTTTTGAAGCTCTTTAGTATTTGTGTTCATTATCATTTAGCATGCCATATACTTCATTCAATCACATGGATAAAAAAAGCTTTATAATAACATTTTTCTCTTGAGTTTCAAAAATGTTATTACAGTTCCTAAAGCAGTGACTGGCACTTAAAAAAACTAAAAAAAAAATAGTAGTTGAGTATCTACTGTGATTTTATATCTTACTTTTTAAATAAAATGATTTTAGCCTTACATTTGATCAAAAACATTAATATTTGAAGGACAATAGTATACCTAACCCTCACTTACCAACATGACTAGGTTCCCAGGCTGGGTCTCTATGCTATCATAGGCATTCTACAAATACAGGTGAATACACCATGACAAAATGAAGGGTGACTACAGCATTACATGCCTGCCAAAGGGCACAGAGCTTCCAAAGAATGGAGAAATGTGACCCGACCAAGCTGACACTCCTTAACCGTCACAAGCTGCATTCCACTCGCTGCCTGCGCAGCACAGCCTGTGTTACCAGCCATATGTCATGTCATTAAGGGGAAAAATAACCACATAGAAAATTGTGAATGTGAAATGTTGTATAATAAAATAGCAGATGATGGGGAATAGTTGTAATCTAAAGAGGACAATGCAGAAAATAAAACGGATACATAACAATGTCCTCTACTCGGTTTTCCAGTTTATAAAGAACAGAAGGAGTGGATCCATAGAGACAACAACTGAATCGATGGTTTATCAGGCATGGGGGAGGGGAGAGGATGGTGAAGGGAAGTGGGAAGCAATCAATGAATTGGGGGGCAGCATTAGATGTGATGATGCATATAAAACTCTTTTCAAAAGAGATTTGACTATGGAAAAATAAAATTACAATGTCCTATAAGCATACATATATGTGAGGACACATCACAAAGTTATACACAGAGAAAAATGTTCCTTTAGGAAAGAGTCCATGTTATTACGGAGACTGTGCAGTTCCAATCAGATGATTGGGGGAAGACTGCTCCTGACTCCGCACATTTCAGAATCTGCAGGTCAGGTGGCTGGCCAGAGATTTCCACAGGATTTTGTCCTAACACCTATAGGTTAGGCAACAAGAAAAGTAAATGTTAGGAGAGAGCCCCCTCTGTCAGAATATCTATTTATATTGGGGTAGCTGACCACACTCATTAGGAAACCACTCTTTCAATGGCTTGCTTAATCACGTCAGATCTCCACATGAAAGATGAGGTGTGATTAGATCCCTGACACGACTTTACACATACAACTTTACATTGCAGAACAACAATCAGTCTAGTGGCCAGCCCACTGAGAACAAGCCTAGCCGAGTAAGCAGTAAAATGAATTTAGTGATCACAAAACACCTCCCTTTAAAACTTAGGGGAGGGGATGGGATTCTACAGGACACTTGGAGAGTTTGTGCCACACAATGCATGAGTCTACTCTATGTCTTTGAAAAAATAAAGATTAAGAGGTGGGTGATGACATATTTCCACATCAGAAGGGGGTGGCTATTTGAGAAATAACTGAAGTCCTAAGGAAGATGAGTTAAAAGTGAACTGTTTACAAAAAATAAAAATCCACTGGAAAACACTTATAGAAATTTACCCATCGGCTTCCACCAAGGCCCAATTAAGAGATGGTCAGTGTGTAAGTTCACAACTTAATCAGTTAACCAATAGGGAATGTATCATTCCCTTAAAGGAACTGCAATAGGAAGCTCTTGCAAGACCTTATGAAAGTGTCCCACAAATTGATGTCAACTTTGAATACATACAAAGTCCAGATATATTTCAATCATTCATAAAATTGTAGCTGAATAGTTTCTGGCTGATGCAAATCATTAAGACATTTGACTGTTAATCTAAAGGTTGAAAGTTTGAGACCAACAAGAGTTGCTTCAGAATAAACTACTGTGGTCCATTTTCAAAATTCAGCCATGTAAAATACCATAGAATACAACTATTTTGTACCCACATCAATGTGTGATGCTTTTTCAAGTACTTTCCTTTCCATTTTCTAATAGAATCTCTTCTCATTAAGTGGAAGGGGCCACAAACCGTTGTTGAGAAGATATCAAAGAGGTCATTCACAAAGTAGGGAAAGAAAACTTGCCATGTGTATCATTTTCCACAGGGATCTGTGAAGGATAAGACTGCGATATACAAGAAGCTGGAATCGAGAATGCTAAAGTTAAAGAATGTTAAAATGAAAGGATCTATTCATTTCAGAAAATACTTTAAACTATCAACATTTGAAAATAACACAATAGTCATGAGATCCTACTGAATTCTATCCAGTGATATAATTAAGGTCTGTTGGGCCAACCTGGCCAATAAACACATGTGGGTTAATTGAAGGGTGGAGAGATAAATGGCTAGGTGAGCCTCGCCTTTTTAGTTCTCGGGTCTCTTGCTTTGTGATGGTCAGACCAGGGTGCAGCTGCCTTAGCCAGTTCCCTGCTTCAGCTGGCAAAACTCACTTCCTGCAAGACATCCCCAAGGAGAAGCCGCATGGACCTACACCAATGCAGCCCTGGGTGCTGGAGCAGCTGTGTGGAGACCCATGCCAGTGCTGAGATGCTTACACATTCACTGACTTGGCTTTTCTCCTGCAGTCGGCATCATTGCGTGTGTTTTGTGAGATGGAGGAGGACTTTGTGGATTGGTGTCAGATATATGGGCTAATGTTGGACATGTGGGCTTGGGCAGCACTGGGTTGGAATGTTTTCTTGATGCTCACTTACCCTTCATATAAAACTCTCTCTTACACATGTGAGTTTCTGTAGATTTGTTTCTCTAATGTACCCAGACTAACACATCCAGGGATGGGGTGAATTAATCCTACAGAGTGATCTTAAAACAAGAATGAGAATTATTTTAAAGATACTTCTAATTACATTTCATAAAACTGTTTTTCAGTGTTATTCTTACATAATCAATAAAGACACAAACACTATGGCCTAACTCAAAATAATCATTTTGGTTTGAAATACTTTGCCACGTCAGTATATGAAACATCACCCCATGAGAATTTTCATATTAGAACTCAATTGCTTTCCTCTTAGTCTGTCCAATTCTCCCACACTAGAAAACAATCACTCCTACCTAAATCTTCTTGACAAAGAAGAAAAAAAACCTACGCTTCAAATATATCTAAAATTAACAGTGCTAAATAATGGCAATGAGTTTTATTTGTTTTTGGTGCTAAATGTATTGAGAGGTGTGTTAGCTGGGTTGACTAGAGAAACAAATTCATAGACATTCATTTGTGTATAAGAGAGATCTTTGTCTCAAAGAGCAACTGTACATTAAGAAAACATCACAGCCCAGTACCGATCAAGGCCGTAAGTCTGATATTGCCCCATATTATGATGCTAGTCCATAAATTCCTCTTTAGACTCATTCATACAGCATACGATGAGGCCAAATGCAGGAAGATCAGGTTAGTGGATCCAGTGGTGGTGGACGCATCTCAGCGCTGGCATTGTTCTCCACATGGCTCCTCCAGTTCCAGGGCTCTGGCTCCATCAACATAGCTCCATGTGGCTTGTCAACAGGAATGTCTCATAGGGAGTGAATGTATCTGGCCTCCAGTGAGCTCTTTATCTCCTTCGTGCCTGCAAATGAGATCACCAAGCTGCAATTTGATTGACAGGCTAAAATCCACCCTTTCACAAGTTGACAGGAGCTTATGTAACTGCCGCAGTAGGTTTTATTGTTGTTATTGTTAGATGCTGTCCAGTTGGTTCTGACTCATAGTAACCCTACAGTGACACACTAAGTCATCAGGGCCATCCTCACAAGCCCTTGGTGGAGCCAGTTTCAATCCATCCCATTAGGGCCCTCTTTTTGGCTATAACAACTACCAGCTGACCTTCATGAACAGGAGAAATGAACCCATCTATTAAGACTTTTAAGATGCCTCCAAGCTTAACAAGCACTCACTTTAAAGCAGCTAAAATTGTGACTGCAAATCTAAGCTGCGTATTAAGAGCATAGTCTCCAGATTAAGGGTTTAGGACCATAATTATTTTGCATTGTTGAGATCAAATAAAGAATATTGATCTTGTGATACTTGCTCTCCTGAAGCAATAATTGAAAATATGGGTGCTATATCAAGGTATGGTAAAAAAAAAAAAAAGGCTGTCAATCAGAAAAGTATAGCATCTGAGGTTTTAAACAATTGTCTTAAAACCAGTAGTCATCTAAGTGATGTGTCAGCTAAGTCCACACTGAAGACAACCTGTGTGATCCAGGATTATAAAAGAATGAAGTCTAAGACTAGAGGAGGGAAGAGTGTTAGAGCTTAACCTCTGAGCACATGCTTTGCAAAAGACGATGGATAACCGTGAAAGCCAAAAAGCCCGTTTCAGAGTTCCCACATGGCTTTAGGCATCCAGTGAATGCCCCTCGGACCTTAGGGACGTGAATAGTTTGATGTCATACAGAGTTCTCGGGAATTGGATTATTGCAGATGTAGTTAGTTTAAAATTTAATACCTTATCATTTATCATTTGATCTCCCTTTTGACCCATCTTAAAATTATTCTAGTTTTTGATGTTTTTTACTTTCTTTTTGATATTGAAGTTTTTTTCTGTTTTATTTTTTATTGTGTTTTTCTTTTTGTTTGTTTTTGCTTTTGTATTTGTTTCATATGTTTTCTGTATAAGAAATTCAGGATAAGTATATCCATAAAGATGATCATTGGTTTAACAGTTTCTTAAAGGTTAGTGGGAGATTGGGGAGCTAATAATAATGAGTACAAGAAAGAACAAAATCTTCTGAAATGAATTGTGGCAATGATTGCACAACTCTTTTTAATGTACATAAACTATTGTGTTGTATAATATATGAATTACCTCTCCATAAATCTGTAAAAAAAAAAAAGAGAAAGATATTTTTAAAAGAAACAAGTTTATAACAAGAAAGAGACCAAGGTTAACTAGAGTAAAATTTAAATTGTACAGAAACACAGAAGTTTGTCTCATTTGTTAAAAAATACATCACATAGAATATACATACCCACACTTGGCCTACCACCCCCTTTTCAGAATAAAAAACAATAACACAGGACCCCACTGACAATTAAAAACCTTTGTACTACTACCCACAATTCTGCATAAAACACAGACCCCTGCTTCTGCAGCCCTCCTGGCAAGTTCCAGTTCCCCCAAAGGAGATTATCACCCACTTTGGGGAATACTAACATAGAACATAGAAGTCACATTACAAAGTACAAACTCTTAAAATCCATAAGCATATAGAAATAGGAGGAGGCTTCAAAAAGATGGAATTTTTTCATTATATTTTTAATTGTTTTGCACAAATTTTTTGGAATCACCTATATATGACCAACCTCAATAAGCAACAGGAAAATGCATCCACTCTCTTGGGCAAACATTTGGAAATCTAAGAGCACAAATGTGGGGAGGATGTAGAGTAAAACCAACTTTCCTGTGTTGCTGCTGGGAGACTAGCTCACACTTTAGAGAGTATTTTCACAACACACAGTAAAATTGAAGATGGACGGAAACTCGGAAACTTCAGGAAAATAGAAAACTGCACATGCATATGTATATGCATATATTGTGATGTAGTCACACAAAGGCATTCTACACCAACTTTCTATCAGAGCAAGAGTGAACAAACTGTTACATACCAGGTATAACTCTTACACATTAAAGCTTGATGGAAGAACGCAAGACACGAAAATACAGACAATGGTTCCATTAAAATAAATTTTAAATAATCTTATTAGAGATGTATATAGGTGATAAAATTATAAAGAGAAATTATTATCATAAACTAGATAGCACTTACCTTTACAGGGGAGTGAGGAGTCCATGGGTGTCTTTTATCATTGTGGTAAATCTATATGTAAACATTTGCATATCAACAGTTTTTACAGATACAATGATATTATTTTATTAATGTATGTGACCAATATGGGTATCCATTTCCAAATAATTCTATCATTCTTCACAACTCAGGAATCTATATTTTCTGTTCTCACAGCTTTCCTTCTGTACCAGTATGGTGATGATATGCATATATATGATCATTCATATGCTGTACTTTTCTATATGTGTGCTATGTTTCATAATAAAAACCTATTAGGACTATGTATATGAGTCAGTGGCCATTTTAGATGTCAAAAATATGAGAGCAATATAGTTATTCTACACTCCTATAAGTGTCAAACCTTGTGCACAGGTGTGTGTTGGCTGTGACGCAGTTCTCATGCCAACGGAAGGACACCATTTTAAGATTTAGTGCTCTGAGGACTTGAAATGGGTACTTTCACCTTTATCACATCAGACTTCAAGTTGATTCTACATGATCATCAATTGGGAGAAGTATGGAGACATATGATTTTGTAATTAATGATTTGGGTGGACATTTAGGTTTGGTGAATTCCAAATTTGACATTTTATAATCTTAAGATAAATGTTTCTGTTATACCCATACTTGGTGGACTTGACAAATTCATCCTGAACATTCTCCTATTTGTTAAATAAACATAGACTATTTACTGGGGATATGTGCCTGCCTTGATTTGGAAATGAACCACTAGTTTACTTAGTAGTGTCTTCTCCTTAAGAATGACAAATTTCGGACATTTAAAAAAATACAAAGCCAAGGAGTACTGCCATCTAGTGGATGCCCCTTCTGCCTAAAGCTGAAAACATCGTTTGAATTAATTATGAACAAGCAATTCAATGGCAAATGTGGGAAGGACATTGTATGTATCTTCTCCCTGAAATTAAATTCTTGAAGCAAAAGAAGGGGCCTTTAAAAACAAACACTTGATTTCTTATTTGGGGAAATGGCTTTTAAACGTGAACTTGAAATAAGTTCCCTGTCATTTGTAATTCCTACAACATCCATGAAACTAACCTGAATTATAAAACACTGGAAACTGATTCTTGCTCTAAGTAAATATAAGTACATAAATATACATGAAAAATTAGATTGAAAACAAATGATCAGACGCTGACAGGAATATGGCATTGTCAAGAGAATACGTGTAATTTAATAAAGATCAATTCTGCTAGAGGTACTTTGTTTATTCAGGAAATACAAAATACTGTCCAAAATAATTTTTATCTGCTTAGCTTCAAGAAAGAGAGGGTGGAATTCAGAATTGTTCTCTGCTTGCTTTGCCATATGTGGTATGTCTAGGAAGCAATGATAATTTTCATTGAATAAAGATATTTTCAGATGAAAAATTATATTGGAACTTCTATCTGATGATAAGGCTAGCATATTATAGTCGTTTGAAAGAATAATCGGGAGGTGAATTCATAAATTATGTCTTTTTTAGGATAGACTAGAGTATTATATGTATATATATATATACATATATATATGTATATATATATATATTCAAGCAACCTTCCTCTTTGTAATTGAAAGCAATAGGTTTAATTTCCTGCTCATACCGCACATCAATTATTGATTGGCTAAGGAACTGCTCTGTATCTTTTCACTTAGGATGCAGTTGAATGTCCCTAGTGTTATCCAGATCTGCACTGGAGGGAAAGAGACTTTTGAAGGGTTTGGCATCAGAAATAAAAGGCCCTAGTCTGGAAGTGATGCAAGCAATCCTCTCGCAACTCAATGACAAGAAGTAGATACAAAAACCAAAATACCAATCCCCAAATCCGAGCTTTTGCTGATTTTTACATAGTGTCACTGTAGCACAGAGTAGAACTGCCCCATAGAATTTCCAAGGTGTTAAACCTTTACAAACATTGATAGCCACCTCTCCTACATAGAGCAATTGGTAGATTTGTACAGGTAAGCAGTTTTCTATTGTGTCACGTGGGCTGTTAGAAATCGGTTGTTGTTCGGTGTGGTCCAGTTGGTTCCAACTCACAGCAACTCACTGTACAACAGAATTAGCATAACAGGGGTCGTTGTTGTTATATTTGAGCCTATTACTGCATCTCTGATGTCAAGTAAGAGTCGTCCTCTTGTCCCTGCCCTTCTACTTTACTGCAGGATTCCCTATGTCTATATGTCCAAAGCATGTGAGGCAAAGTCTTAGCGTCCTTGTTTCTAAGGAGCATTCTGACTGTACTTCTTCCAAGACAAATGTATTTGTTCTTTGGGCAGTCCATAGTACTTTCATTATTCTTCCCGCACCATCATTTCAATGCACTGGTTCTTCTCCACTCTCTCTTACATAATGTGCAAGCAGTTCTCAAATGGTCAAAAATTCCAGAAGGTCAAAAATTCCAGGTATTGTATGATGTGCCTCCGATTGAGAAGTTGGTTCTATGACATCCTCCTTAAATCTAGATCTGTCTTGTGAGTACTTTTGCCAATATTATTTGAAAAAAAGACAATGTACCAAATTTCAGACCCCAATTTTAAGAAATCGAAAGTCTCCATGCCCTACTATTAGAATGCTCATTCCGAGGAATGCCAGTTGCTATGTAAAATAATTACCTTGATATTGTCATGATACGGTAAAGTCCATGTGAACCACATAGAACGTGTGTCTGGAGGAGGCTGACTGGCCAGCCACCGTAGAGAGTGTAGACTTGAATTAAAGAAACTACCCAACAGCCATTCCCGGCCACGTTACTTCTAGTTAAAGATCTCAGCCGTAGGCAACCATTGGAAGCACAGATGCTGAGATGACACTAGTCAGAAGAGTTGAGATGAACCAGTCCCACTATATCCTGTCTCTCTCTTTTATAAATCATTTTATTAGGGGCTCATACAACTCTTATCACAATCCATACACATATCAATTGTATAAAGCGCATTTGTACATTCATTGCCCTCATCTTTCTCAAAACATTTCCTCCTGACCTACATAATATAGTAAATTAATTGATTGATTAATTAACGAGTCAGATTGACTCTGACTCATATCAACCTTGTATAGGGTCCCCAGGCTGTAAATCTTTACGGGAGTAGATAGATTCCACTTTCTCCTCTAGAGTGCCTGGTGTGGTCTAACTACTAATCATACATAAGGTTAGTGATCCAATACTTACCTGGCAGCATGATTGGATTGTTGTTTTACTTCATTAAGTTTTAGAAGAATTTATGATGCAGTAGAGGCAAATGCAAAAACAAAACCCAGGATCTACCCTGGACTAAGAAAGTGGAGATTAAGAAATATTTTGTATGTATTTGATTTATTATTCTCATCATTTCCTCCCCAAAACTGCAGCATGCCTTTGTGTAAATGCCATTGATATTCTTCTAAGTACCTGTTTGATTTACCTCCTAGGGTCTTTTTCTTCTTCAGTATCAGGGATGAATTTCCTTTGTAGAAATGTTATTCTGGGCTTTGGATTGATCTGAGTATTTTTCACTTACAGATTTAATACTCATGCACCTGGAAATTTACGATTTGGGAAATATTGGAGGCAGAAATCAGGTTTTATGCTAGCACAGAATATACAGCAGTGAGTAGAAAACAGGAAATACACAATTTAAGTAAAAACAGTTTGGATGTTGGAAAAGATATTGTCTTTCCCCTTTCCTCCCCCAGGATTCCAGAGGGAGTGGAAGACTGCCGGCTCTGGGAAGGAGCACCTCTCCAGAGTCTCTGTTTCATTCTTATACAGCGGTTCTCAACCTTCCTCATGCCACGACCAGTTCCTCATGTGGTGGTGACCCCCAACCATAAAATTATTTTCATTGCGGTTTCATCACTGTCATTTTGCTACTGCTATGAATCAGGAGACCCCCTGTGAAAGCGTCATTCAAACCCCCCAAGGGGTCATGACCCACAGGTTGAGAACCACTCTTATAGGAGCGATAAGACAACCTTGGTAAACATTTTTTGCCCTTTCCTTCCCTTCAATATTTAGATTCTTATCTCCAGTCTTGACTTTGAAACACTAGGACTAATCTTATGCTCTCTGTCTGTCCCTAGACTCAATCTCTTTTGTGTCTAAACACATTGGAGATACTATTCATTCATGCCTGTTTCTGGCACTTTTTAGTTCTCCTCCTAACCCTGTAATTTCTGGTATACAGATATTGAAATTAATTTTATTGACAAGTTCTATTCTACACCACTCCCCCTAGAACATCAACTTCAAATAGACCTGGGCATATGTCTCTTCTACACCTTTTTAGTACACTGCTTATAATTAGAATTCATCATCCACCAAGAGAATGGTGAGTAAAATCCCGGGGCTGCCAAAATGTGTTTAACTTTGAGAGAGCTGAGATAATAGCAGATGTTCCATTATACTGTATTTTAAATAAAATATATTTTCTTCAAGCGGTAAACATAACAAAGCTAAAATATCTATAGTAAAACATTAGACATAAAACACAAATAACCAAAGTGAATGAAATACCTGTGTTTTCATAAAATAGTAACAGATATGAATGATCAGACAAGACAGCTGATAATGGTTTAGTTTAGGCACCCACATGGGTAAAAGCTGGTTTGTTGTGTCCAAAAAAGAAAAGGAACATTTTGATGTCTACAATGTCTTTTTCAAATAATTTTCAGTGCAAGATTTATACAATAGTAAACATTTTAAAGAAATAAAGAACTTAAATATTACACGTTGTTCTAATAGAAAATTATTCTTTAAAATAGATTCTTCCCAAGAAATTTCCAAGTTTTACTTCTTGTAGTTATATAACGCAGATCACCTTTACGTATAATAGATTTTACCTGGTAAACAAAAATGATGGAATTTTCTCCAGGAAATCTCTTTATTTTCTGTTAAATTTAAAGCAGAAAAACATGCTTATGTCAATTTCAAGACCATTAATGACAATTATCTTATTTGCTACTTGGTAAAAATCTTTCACCCTCTAACTCTTGTACCATTTCTAGCTCAATCTTGTATAATTCAAAAGTTGAGTGATATTTACAACATCATTTTACAGCAAAACCCAGACACAGTTATAAAACAATGTGCACAAAATTAAATTGAGGTGGTTTATAAATGTGGAATTATCGTTAGGTTTTCAAAAATAATGGAGCAAATCTTCATTACTTTTGATTAGGTTAATATGTCTAAAACAAGTTATAAAGGCAATAATCAAAAGAAAAATTGTCAAAATGTGCTTTTTACATTTAAAAGGCAAATGCTATTCATCAAGTCGTATAAAATAGTGTTATTTTACAGGTGAGGTGTTTATTTCCAGAGATGACGGAACTCTGGTATTGATTCTTTTCCAAAAGAAAATAAGACTGACTCCTGACTTATACAATGCTGTGTAAAATGCTACATTTCAGCCAGAGGAGTTTGCTTGGGGGATATAGATTGATGGCTCGCATTGACTTAGCTAGGTGCCCAAACTGAGCTTTGGTGTACAAAAGCACCCAACTATAAATTATTGTCAAATCTCTCTAAAACCAGCTTTGCTCAGACAGAGTTCCCTGTGTGGTTGAGGAATTCCCCTTTCTGGCCTCTCTTGGGGCTTCAGCGCTTCCTTGTGGGTTGTTTTGTTTTTTTTGTTGTTGCAATATTTACCTTTATTAAATAGTATTGTGAGTCCTTTCAATTGTCCAATCATATATAACTGATGCAAAAAGAAACTATTTAAAACATTTTTGTTTGTTTTTGTATTACAGAAGGAAAATCATAAGAAAATGTAATATTCTTATCCAATAAAAACTGGTATTCAAAATACGTGAATCATGAAGGAAATTAAACACATTAATAGGAGAATGGGCAAAATTTTTAAACAGGAATCTCATGCAAGTAATTTCATATGGCTAATACAATGATCAAAATGAGATCAGCTTCATGGGACATTAAAACAAAAACTACTATCAAGTCACTTCTGAGTCTTAGTGGCCCTAGCTAGTGTTTTATAGAATGTAAATGACAGCAAAGAGCCTCATCTTTTTTCCTTAGCCTGGCTGATGAGTGTGGACTGCTGGACCTAGGTTTATAGTCCAGCCTCTCACCCATGGGAGAACCATAGGGCTCCTTTCATTAGGCATTCAAATACCATACCAACCAAACCCACTGTCACAGAGTCACATCTTTCTCCCAAGAAACGGCTGTTGGTCTTGAACTGCAATCAAATGTATAACTGACTATGCCATGGAAAATTAGAAATAAAACAACCACACAATATGTGTGGTTGGACAGGGAGTGGGGGGTAGGGGTTGGGGGGGTGCCACCCCCCCACCACCAATCACGGGCTCGATAGGCACAATTGTACAGTTGAGGTATATATTATATTAAAGTCATTGAGAGCATGAGAGACAAAAGACAGATTGAAATAATGGAGTCAGACACATTTCATGGTAGCATGCTCACCTCAGCCCCGCTTGATGGTCCACGTGGCGAGAGGGGGAAGGGAAGGAGGACAAGAGGAAAGGGAACAGGGGAAGAGAGGGAGCCAATGCCAACGAGAGGTCAAGGGAGGAGCCGAGCGAGAGAGCTCTCTATTGCTAACCCAGGCCCATATACCTTTGGGGGGCGTGCAAGCCCACTAATTACAGGTAAAGACATATGTCACAGGAAGGGGTTGTGCTATAGGTAATACAGTAATGGAAGGGGGTGGTCTAGGGACATACATGCAATAGGAAGAGGAGGGATTGTGGGTATGCATGTGACAAGATGGGTGGATCCTAGATTCAGGATGGCAGCTTAACTTTGACCTGTTCTCTGGATCTCCATAAGAACCATTATCAGTAGGGTGTAAACCCCACCTACAGGAACCAAGCTAATGGTCACAAGCCTCAGGGAGAAGTATCCCATTATCCCCAGCAGCAGGGAGCAGGCCCACCCATGGTGGGACAAGACAGCAATCTGACAGCTGACTTCTTCAAGGGAAGTAACTTTTACTATTAGCTGCAAGCAGCATCCCAAGTCTAACATATTTGAGGAGACGACTTGGGAGAAATCTTTCTGTTTCCCACAAATATGAGTTTCTCTCCACCAGAATGAGGAGTCTCTGCGTAGCACAAATGGTCAAGTGTCAGAATGCTACCAGAAAGGGAGTTAAAACCCACCTAGAGGGTCCTCAGAAGACAAGGGTCATCTGCAAGGTCACTACTAATCAAATAAACTTGAGGGCACTAGACATCCACCCTAAGGGCACCTAACAAGGACATCCCCCAGAAGAGCTCAAATGAAAATAAGATAGGAGCAAATGTATAGTAAAAAAAAAAAAAAATTGGAGAAACCAATAGGAAATATATGGGTACAAACACTTTGAAAAATATTATCAATAGCTATGGAAATCTAACTTATAGGACAGAGCAGAACGGTCTCTGTGGGGTGCCAAGGCTGCAAATCTTTACCAAAGCAGGAAGACTCATCATTCCCCCTACAGAGCAGCTAGTGTGTCTGAACCACAGACCTTGGCCTTAGCAGTGCAGCACATAATCCACCATGCCACCAGAGCTCCTTTTAAATGAAGTTATAGATGTTATTATTTAGGGATTCCTGTTGATTGACTGGGTTAGGTGTTGTGCTGCTCACCACAAAGTTTGCAATTTAAACTCAGCAGCTGCTTCATGGGAGAAAGATGAAGCAGTCTGCTTCTATAAAGACGACAGCCTTAGAAACACCATGGGGAAGTCCTCCTCTGTCCTACAGGGTCTCTATGAGCCAGAATTGACTGGACAGGAGTGGGTTGGGGTTGTTTGGTTTGGTAACAGTGGTTTGTGCTTAGCTGGTAGCCTAAAGTTTAGCAGTTCCAACCCACTAGCTGCTACATGGGAAAAATTTCAGGAGTCACATCCAAAAATATATGCAGCTTTGGAAACACAGTTTCTACTTTCTCCTGTAAGTCAAAATCAACTCTACAGCCATGGGTTGGTACATTTCCATAACAGAATACTGGGTAGCCACAAGAACGAAAAACTTTACCATATGAAAAAAATCAAAACTACAAAAATCTAGTCAGTTCTGATTCATAGCCGCTGTGGGTTTCCAAGGCTCTTTAAGAGAACAGTAAACTTTTCTGTAGAGTGGCTGGTGAGTTTGAATGTCATA
>NW_022103907.1:15014191-15016131 GCF_000313985.2 Echinops telfairi | reverse complement strand
CCCCATAATCTTAAATATATTTACATATGTACATGTCTGTATTTAGGGTTTTATGTATGCCCCTTGCCTCCTACTTCTTTCCTCTATTTCTTTATGCTTTTCTCCGGTCCCATTACCATGTTCAGCCTTCATTCTGGTTTCAGTAATTCCTCGCAGTTACTTTGCCCTTGGTCACTCCCTACCAGTCCTCCCATCCCCTCCCTACCATTGGTTTTGAACCATTTGTTGTTGAGGAATCTATTTATAAGCAACAGAATGGATGAATCTGAAAGATAACATATTGAGAAAAATACCACACTCAAATGAGTTTATTTTGTATAATTTCAGTTATATAATCTTTTAAAATGAAGAAAATTAATGTATGATGTTAGAAGTCAGGATGGAAAAGAGATTTGTTGATGTGGGCACTGGTTATGTGGGTACTTTATAATTGTAAAATGTCATTCAGTTGTGTTTTCATGATTTGTGTGATTAAACTTCTATTTCAACAGAAGTTAAAAGTATAAATCATCATGAATTTCCAGTGGAATCCAATATTCATAGAATATTGATGTTATTATACCATTGTATTAGTGGATAGAGTATATATTTAATTAATATCCAATGTTGGACATTAAATGTTCCAAATTTGTGCATATCTGCATATTTTCAGTGTGGGTTTGTGTGTTTATTTCTTTATTAAAAAATCAAAACAAAAGCAAAGAAATAAATAAATAAAAATTAAAAAAAACAAAAAAAATAAAATCAAATCAAAACAAAAGCAAAAAATAGTTTAAAAGGATAAGTCTAATAAAAAGTTAACCTTTTTTCAGGTTTTTGTAGTAAGTAACACAGTACCTTCCAGAACATTGATGCTCTTAGCTATCTCTAGGTTATCTTCTGTACAATAATATAAAACCAACAGAGATGGAAAAAATATGGAAGTACTTCCTGCTGTACTTTAGAAGTCCTAGAAGATATTTATTTGTTTAAAGTGCATTGCCTCTGGCATGAGATTTTTCCATCGTTGGTTTACTCAAGGAAATAGCACTTGGAAATTTCCACATTGTAATTTTCTATAGTTGTTATGAACATAGCTGAAATAGGCTTAGATTGGAAGTAAGAAAAGCTGTCTACTTCATCTAACCTCCTACCTTGTTTGACACCTTTTATTTATTAGCATTCGACTCCATGCAGCTCCTTTCTGATTACCTTCCCTACCATGTGCATTTCCATTTCCAAAATTTTGTTAGTTTTGTTCCCTGAATCTACATTGCCTTTCTTTCCCTTCTCTGCTCATTCAGATCCCACACATTCTTTGAAGGCCAGTTCAAGATCCATCATCTTTAAGAGGATTCTGACTCTGGCCAAGTATAAGCCATTTCTTTTTTAGACTATCCAGAATACTTGTACCTAAACTGCTAATAAGTAATTTTGGAAGCGGTGACTTCCTAATGTGTCATGTTTAATTTCCTGTCTTATAATCAAGTACTATACGTACATTTTATCTTCCTTGCTAGACTGCATGCTCTCTCCTAGGAGTAAAGTAAAACCCTAATAAGAGGATGGCCTATTATAGATGTGAAGGAACTGACTTTAACTAATAAATAAATGTATGAAGAATGAAACTTAATCCCATAGCAGGCAATGGTGGCCCAGTAGTAGAATGTTTGACTGTCCTAGAAGAGGATGGTATTCACTTCTGTCATTGGAGGCTTGCATGTTGCTATGATACTGAGAAGTTTTCAGCAGAGCTTCCAAACTAAGGCAGACTAGAATAAAAGACCTGAAGATCTGCTTCTGACATTCAGTCAGTGAAATCCTAGGGATCGCAATGATTCAACATATGATGCATGGTGTCCTTATGACTTGGGACTGATTCATTGACAACCAGAAACAACACGGGGGATTCCTAGGTCTTGACTGCTAAACCATTGAGAATACTGCCCAAGAAAGTTGGC
>NW_022103907.1:15012568-15014091 GCF_000313985.2 Echinops telfairi | reverse complement strand
AACTGACTTTAACTAATAAATAAATGTATGAAGAATGAAACTTAATCCCATAGCAGGCAATGGTGGCCCAGTAGTAGAATGTTTGACTGTCCTAGAAGAGGATGGTATTCACTTCTGTCATTGGAGGCTTGCATGTTGCTATGATACTGAGAAGTTTTCAGCAGAGCTTCCAAACTAAGGCAGACTAGAATAAAAGACCTGAAGATCTGCTTCTGACATTCAGTCAGTGAAATCCTAGGGATCGCAATGATTCAACATATGATGCATGGTGTCCTTATGACTTGGGACTGATTCATTGACAACCAGAAACAACACGGGGGATTCCTAGGTCTTGACTGCTAAACCATTGAGAATACTGCCCAAGAAAGTTGGCACAAAACCTTATCACATATTATATACAAGTAAAATTGCATTGAACACAATTTTAAAAAATGGTTACAGCAAATATTTTGGTAGGGCGCTGCCAGAAATTCAAGCCAGATTCAGAAGAGGACATGAACAAAGTACATCATTGCTGATGGCAGAATTAACTTGGTTGAAGACAGAAAATACCAGAAAGATGTTTACTTATGTTTTATTGATTGTGTAAAGACATTAAACTCTATCGTTCATTTTAAATTATGGATAACATGGAGAAGAATGAGAATTCCATGAAGCTTCAATGCACTCATGTGAAATATATACATTCACCAAGAGGCAGTCATTTGAACAAAGAAAAGGGATATTGTATAGTTTACAGTCATGAACAGTGATTGTCAGGGCTACATCCTTTTATAAAATTATTCAGTATGTGTGCTGAACAAGTGACTTGATAAGCTGCACTAAATGAAGACGAATGGGGCATCACAACTAGAGGAACGTTCCCTAGCAGCCTATGATACAACAGTGCTTGCTGAAAGTCAAGAGGACTTGGAACACTTGCTGGTGAAGATATAAAGTAACCTTAAATCTGGAATACAGCTCAATGTAAAAAACAAAAATCACAAATGCACAATTAGAGAGCCTCATGATGAATGGAAAAGGATGTTATTAGTGGAATTTTTCAGTTTATTTTATTTTACTTGAATCTACAATAAATGCTCATGGTAATGGCAGTCAAGAAATCAAAAACCACATTGAATTGGGCATAGAGTGCTTTAAAGTTTTAAAGGACAAAGACATCACATTGAGGATTCATATTTTCAAGAGCCTCTTATGCATGTGAAGACTGGATGATGAATAAGGATGGTTGGGGGAAAATTGTTGCATTTGAATTATAGCGCTGATGAAAGATATTGAAAATACCATGAGCTGCCAGAAGAATCCCCACATCTGCCCTCGAGGAAGTGCAGCCAAAATGCTTTCTAGATATGAGAATGAAGAGACATCATCTCACATACAAGTCCCTGGAAAAGGGCATCATTCTTGGTAGAGAGTCAGTTAAAAAAAAGAAGAAGAAGATCCTTAATGACATGGATTGATATAGTGGCTGTAACAATAGGCTCAAAGATAGCAACAAGTTTGAGGATGGCACAGAAATTGAG
>NW_022103907.1:15011309-15012468 GCF_000313985.2 Echinops telfairi | reverse complement strand
AACCGAGAAGTTGAAGGAAACATATTTTGCAATGTTATATATAATAGGGAACAAATCTCTAAAATTTATAGCAAACTGCAAATCCTCAATAGAAACATGACAATCTGAAAGGCTCACAATCATTAGCCATGAAGGAGATGTAAATCAAACCAACAATGCAATATCCCAAGCAATAATAGAAATTTTACTTTTTTAAAAAAAATTCTGAGTGTTGTAATTCTCTTACAATGCTTATGAAACTGTAAAATAGTACTGTGAACTCTGGAAAATGGCATGGTGCTTCCTTAAAACAGATGGAAGTAGAAAGTCCTTATGATCCAGCAACCCTACCACCAGGTATATATATCGTAGAGAAATGAGAGTATGACATGAATAGACATGCCCACAGCATTATTCACTATGGGAAAATGTCAAAACCGCCTAAGTGTCTAAGGGTTGGGAGGGAGGAAAGGGAGACTAAATCACTAAATAGAGAGTTGACATGTATTCATTTGGGTGAAGGGAAAGCAGTGTGCCAGAAAATGGAGAGGCACCATCATGGCAGTGAAAGTCACACCAGTAAAAGACAGATAGCGAGGAAAAGATACAATGGTAAATATTATGATGTACACAACTTTGCATTAATAATAACACACAACATCTAGAGTAGGTACAACGGTTAGACTTGTAACCTGAACAGCTTAAGAAGGCGAATGAGAGTATATCCTAGGTTTGGCTGAGGATACCTTTACAGGAATGCAAATATATCCAATAATGCTGTGTATGGATACATAGGGCCAAGTTATGAAAATGTCTTTATTTTAACCAAACTCCTTGAGGAAATCAATCACTGAGCTTGGATGCTTGGGACCACAGCTGCCAAGGATTACTAGATCAATCAGCCCACAACAAAAAAGCTTGCCATTCTTTCTTAGTGAGTTGTGACTGAGGTTTTAAAATGAACTATTGGTCTTTCATCTTCTGGAACAAAAAAGAGTGAAGTAAACAGACTCCCGGAAACAATTATTCCAAAGACCACACAAGCTATAGGCCCAGTGTCCAGAAACCAGAAAAACTACATGGTGCCTAATTACCAGTGCTGATTGCTTTGACTAGGTTCACAATAGAAGTTCCTGGACAGACAGGGAGAAAAATGAACACAATTTAAAATCATGAAGTG
>NW_022103907.1:15009453-15010295 GCF_000313985.2 Echinops telfairi | reverse complement strand
GAAGGAACCATCAATCCAGTTACTATCTCTGTAGATCCACCCATTCTTGTATACAGACAAACATTTTGAAATTAACAATAACAACAAAGTAAAACAAATTAGAAACCTCAATGAAAAATAAGCAGAAAATATTACAAACTAAAACAAATTTACACCGATCGTTGGGGGAAAAAATGACAAGAGTGCTAAATTTTAACCTAACTGCATCTTCAACAATCCACTTTCCAGTGCACTCTGTGATATCAAGACTATTTACATTCCTGGTCCATGGTCAAAGAGGATTCATTAGGGAATTAATCCACATGTATTTCTCCTTCACTCCCCCCCCCCTTTTACACTGAAGTAGCTTTAAAATGGGTTAAAACGGAGATCAAATGAAAAGACTTTATGTTTTAACCCAACCACATCGTCCACAATTGCCTTTATAATGGTCTCTGTCTGATAACAGGGCTGTTCACAACCCTCAACTATGATCAGAGGGGACCTACCAGAGGCTCAACCTATGTATGGACTCCGAGAATGGATTTGGGGCTCCCACTTTGACACATAGCCTCCTGTAGACCAGATATTCCCAATTCAAGCTCTGATACCCTCTTCTCCCCCAGATCCGGCTATATTATTCTTAACCTTGGCTCACACCAGCTGGTGTGCTTCTTCCATGTGGACTTAGTTGATAGCTGCATATATAAATACAACCCCCTAAGACCCCAAGTGCTATTTTCTCTAATAGCCAGGAACCAGCCAGTCTCTTCCCCACACTCTACTATAGCACCCCTATCTTCAGTGATCTATGCCTGAGGGTATTGTATGAGTCTAGGTACTTTGGAGAAACAAATCCACAG
>NW_022103907.1:15007407-15009064 GCF_000313985.2 Echinops telfairi | reverse complement strand
CCAAAAGACAGGAGATGAAAAGAAAGAAAGAAAAATGGACACAAGGAGCCCAAAGAGGAAGTGGGAAAAGCATTGGTACACTGAGAAAATTGCAACCATTATCAGGAAACAAAATGTTATTATTGAGTGAAAAACCAATTTGCTCCATAAACTTTCACCAAATATATATATATATCTCACAATCATGCATTTGAGAACCTGAGACTGACATTTTAATGTTGGGGTAAAATGTAAAAAGGATAGTTAATTAAATCAAAACCAAATCCAAACCTACCACCATCGAGTCTATTCGAATGCACAGCCATGTGGAAGACAGAGTGGAACGACAGGATTTCAGAGACAATGTCTCTCGAGGGTGCAGATAGATTCATCTCTATCCTACAGACTGGATGGTGGGTTTGAATCACCAGTTTTTATGGTTAGCAGCCCAGCCTTCAGCCCACTGCAATAACACAGTGGGAGGAGTTTATCTAAAAGCTCTTTAGATGCATATTACTTTTAAACTTAGGGTGAATGCCATTCTAAAAGTAACATGGTTCTGGGTACCTGGTTCACAGAAGAATGGAGGACAACAAAAGCCCCAAATCTATTTGCAGAACCCCCGCACTGAAGACACCTCCTTTGAACCCCCTGTGTCCATTGACAAGGGAGTGAGTACATTGGACAATGGAATACTACAGATATGATTTGTTTACAATTTCCATCCTATCTTTTTTTTTCTTTTTTGACCCATTTTAATTTGTTCTAGTGTCTTTTATCTTCTACTTTCCTTTGAACTGAGGCTGTGTTTCATTTTGTTGTCATTGTTGATTTTGTTACTTTTGTTGTTTTGTATGATAAATGAATCCAGAATAGGAACATCTAATTAGAGACAGTAATAGAGTAATAGAACCTTAGGATTGTGGCAGAAGAGGCTGGTAGTCATGGTGATCTAATAATGATGGGTACAACATTAAAGAATATATTCTAAAATTAATGTTGGTGATCATTCTGCAACTCTTTTTAATATGATATAATCATTGAATTTTCTAATACAAGAATTGTATGCCAATAAGATTGTTTTTAAATAAGTCTTTAGGTGGTTTGTTAAGCCAGGTTATCTAGAGAAACAAATACAGTGCCACTCATCTCTGTGTAATAAAAAAGGTGCCCAGCCTAGTCCAAGTCAAGTTCATGGGCCCTAGGACAACCAAGGCCCTCTTCAGATTCACATAGCTGCAGACCAATGATGCAGAAAGGTGAAGCCGAATCAGAGAGATCGCAGGCTGGTTGGTGCAGAGTTGTGTGGATCCAATGTCAGTGGAAACACGGCAGGGTGCTGCTAGCTCTCAGAGTTGGGCAGCTCCTATGGGGGCTGCCCCTGGAGTCAGGCAGAGTCCCAGCAAGACTACAAGTCACAGAGAGAATGAGAAGTTCCAGTTTCTCTCTTACACAAAGGCAACAAACCCAAAGAGGCATCATAAGGTTGCAACCTAATTGACAGGTTGTATTGCACCCTTATACGTTCACACAGGGCCAGGCCAATGTAAAATCTAACTTCCACAGGTGGTGATGGATAATCTGAAAAGGGGCAATACTGGAAGTGTGATTAAAGAAAGGAATTCAGGAAATATTTTCATTTCATTTCAATTAACGTCAGTGTGATGGACTTATTTCT
>NW_022103907.1:14998310-15006206 GCF_000313985.2 Echinops telfairi | reverse complement strand
AGCCCACCAATGGCTTCTAAATTGCTCACTTCAAAGTATTTTACATAGCCTCTTTGGGCATTTCTTATAACTGAGCATTTATTTCTTGAACTTCTATCCCATTTTCATCCTCCTACTCCTCAATTATTTCTTTTTGATGAGTTCCAAGTGCTATATATTCAGATCAATGTCCCTGGACAGCTTTTTTTTCAACTACCCTGATGTAAAATTGAACCTTGTTCAGAAATATACATACCCATGTCAGAACTAATATTTTGCTGAGTAAAAAACGTCCATCTCATTTTATAAATTAGATGCCTGCAAATAATTGCTCATTCCACCCTCTTTCTTCTTCCTGTCAGTTCTGCACCTATCCAGTCACCTATCAAATCTAACTCATTAAATTTTGTAAATGCCCAGTACCTACTATCCATTAATTTTCACCATGATCAAGTAAAGGCTGTCATTACCTCTATCATCTAATACCATGGCAACTACATTATCAAATATACCGTTGTGCCACAATCTATCTTCCATCATTCTGCTTGCGTGAAAATGTGTTAAATGTATTACTTTGCCATCACTCTCGCATTCTTTCTGAAATGCTGGAGACCATCAGAATCCCTGGATCAGAAATCTTGGGAGTGACCTATGGAATCCTCAGTACCCTGGATGTCTTCGGTGAGGTAAGCACATAACACAACTGTGCCACCTTCCATATTTGGAAAGCAATTGGTATAATTGCAGCACATACTTTGTTTTCAAAGATCTAAGTCGATTTTTTCTAGTCCCTTCTTTCATTATTTGCATTACAAACGGATCCTTCTGCTTCAAATTCATATCCAAATTTATTGCCTTGCAATTTTTCTCCAACCTTCAATTCTAGCTCTTTAGTGTCAGGATATTATTTTCAATCTCCTTTTTCTCAGTAGTTAGCAAGTGTAGACCATCTAGCACAGTACTTACCTCAAAATTGCCCCAATTCACCTCCACTGAATGTCACTCTTGATGTATGTCCCTAGTGTATGATTTATGTTTATTGAAGGTTTCTTCTCTTTTCTAGCAACAACTGCTCATTCAGGGGTAGGACTTTTATTCTTTACTATACTTCCTGTATCCAGAAGAATGGTTGACATGTAAGAATTTGTCAACTGACTCCCGCAATTAATAATTTAATGTTAAAAAATGCATAATAAATCCTCAAACTCTGTAAGCCGAAAACTGAGATTCCGGAGTGCGGTACTCTAGGTCTGTATCTTTTACTAATAAATGATGTGAACAGATTTCTATTAACTTTGAGAATTCTCAGTAGGAAAACAAAGGGCTTCAGAGGGTGAATGGCTCTTGACTCTAGCTGAACTTCATAAGCATTAAAAAAGAGGAGGAGGAGGAGGTAGAGACACAAACCTGTTGTCATGATGTTGAGATGTGTCCACTTCATGGAGACCCCATGTGTGTGTCCAAATAGGACTGTGCTCCCTGAGGTGCTACAGAGATGGTTTCGGAAGCAGATTGCCAAACCTTTCCCATGTAGCTCCTCTGGGTGGATTTGAACTAGGGACCTTTAATTTCATATCTGAGGCCTTAACAGTTTGAGTATCCCAGGTACTACTTCATAAATACATACATATATATATGTATATGCCTATGTGTATGCATATACATATATATATGTATATGCCTATGTGTATGCATACACACATGCATATATGTATATATATACATATTTATATGCCTCTGTGGTGCAGTGAAAGTATTTAGCATTGCTCTTATATGCAGTGTTACTAACTCCCACACAATGACTACATGGAAGGATGCAAACAAGGTGTACTCAACTCTAACTCTGGGCTTGGTCAGTTCCGTCATGCTGCTGTTTATACAATGAGCTATCTCAGAAGCAGGATCAGAGAATCCCATGACTTTTCAAGAAAGAATAATCACCAGAGGACCGTGTGCAAGATCGCTGTGTGAAGTTGTAGCTACATTAGAGGCACCAGAAATAGAAACGCTGTGACCATTAGGGCAGCAGGCTTCCCAGTCCACAGAATGTGTCCCTTCTGACAGGATGCCGGCTGAAGGAAAGAACTTTGTAAGGCTTGCCAGAGCAGGGCAAGAGGCTAAAGGAATGTGTGGCTGAGACACTGAGGACCAGAGAGAGACCTACCTGCCAGCATGGCTTAGAAGAGGAGCTACTGACAAATGGATTGTATCCATCCTGTTTTCCAACCTTGGTTTGTGATGTTTTCATTCGACAATAAATTCTCATAATTGTGTGTATCCTTTGAGAGTTCTGTGTGGACATTGCAATGAATTGTTAGACTCAGTAGAGGAGTGCTGGGGGAGGGGACGTTGGTAAAGGAAATTGGAGAGTGAAGGCATGTCTGATCTCTGCTTGGTGATATTCAGCCTTGGGGCCATGTAAAATTGGATTCTCCTCTCTGCTTATATATAGCCAAAGGAATTGATTCGGACTCATAGAAACCTCTGGTGTTCTTATTGTGTTCTTTGTGACCTTCCAAATTCACATGTGCAAAGAATGACATTTGTTTTGTCTTTATGCACATGTGGAGCAGCTCATTATTTTTCATTTTCTCTTATTGTTTATATAGCCATTTATATATGTATATTTTTATTTTCCCTGAAGTGAGCCTGAAGGCTTTTAAATCGGACAATATCCACATCATTCACTTCTGGGGAAAGATGAGCACCGCAGGTGAACCATCGCAAATATATTTTATTTTGTTTTCTGCGAACACATATTACCAGACCTTTTGTTTTGCTGAGAAAAACACATGCCAGGCCATCTTTCAGCGTATCCGTCCTTCTGTCTTTCAGTGTGCTAATGGGCTCCCTGACATGACATTTATGAGATGCCCAAATGAAGGAGGCAAAAGGCCCAGGGTCCATTCCGAGGCCCAGAGTATTCCTAGACACAGATCTCCACCTTTGGTTCTGCAACCTACAAAAGGAGCCGAGGAGTTGAAGCAAAGGAAAATAAGGAAAGGGAAATGTTTTTAAATAATATTCAAAGGAAAACATGATTCTACTCTGTCCAGTGATATTGTGAGATGATATCAGGGAGATAGCCAGGAGAAGAGCCTGCGCCATTTTCAGTGAGTCTTCTCGAATACATGTAGAGAGGTCAAACAGAACAAAATTCAACACGATAGTATTCAATGAATAGAAAGAAAGGGCCGATAATCCTTATGCAGTATTCAGGATGTTTTTGCTTTTTTTTCCCCCCCTATTTGATCCTAGCCCAGGTTTTCAAAATTTAATATTTTCCAAGCTCTCTGATAACAGGCAGGTAAGCATACCTACTAGTATGTTCAAAAAGCTAGGATGGCATATTTTTGTACCAATGGGCTCAGACATATCCATCCCTGTGAGCACAGTGCAGAATGAGGCAGTGCTGCACACACGTTGCACCCAATCAGGCAGTGGGGCCGCCATGAGTCAGAACTAACTCAACAACAACAACAATAAGCCCTGAATAGTGCATACTAACATGTTATCCTGCTAATAGAAAGGTTATGAAGATTGAAGATTTTATTCCACCCAGAGATACCTTGTAAGAAAGCCATGATAATCTATTTCTTGAAGAAAAAAAAAAAACAACCATTGAAAATCCTTGGAGGACAGTCCTCCAACTGACACGAGGGTGGCTGTGAGTTGGAGTGGTGACATGGCAGCCGGCCGTGCCACTGTGCAATTTACAGGATTCATGTACTTTGGGTTTTACTCATGCACTAGATCATGTATGAAATCCATGTCTCCAATGATTCAGACTAAAATACCAACTCTACTTCAAGGTCACCCTCAAGTGCCTTCATCCATAAATCCAGACAGCACCCAGTGCCAATACCAAATGGCAAGCAGCATCCTCTCTCTGCTCTGAATTTCCTTGACATTCTATCTGCCAGCGATTAAGCTCATTCCCTCACACGCTCGCGAGTGTTCTATCTGTGTGTACATATGTCTCCCACTGTACTCTAAGCCGATCAAGGTAGATGCAATCTGATTCATGCTGTGGCTGCCTCAGTGCCTAACACAGTATCTTAACTCTAGTTAGACTTTCTATAAGTATTCCCTGATAAGATGCAATGGACACTATTTTTTCAACATGCATATTATTTTCCCATGAGGGAAAACATCAGTACTGGGAAGAGTATAATCTATCTCAGGAACTCATATTTTGCCTACTGTACAAATTGCAGATAGAAAATGTATTCGCACACACAAACACAGATACACTAGGAAAGTTTTTGTGGTGGTGGTTTGTTATCTGCCAGCCAGTGGGCTCAGATTCCTACACCTCCATTTTTAATGGAGCAGGCTCCTGTCTTATCCTGGGCCATTGCCTAATCAGTGGTAGATCTCCTTGCTATGACTCATAGAGTTTTCATCAGAGGATTTTTCAGAAATGAATAACAAGACTTTTTGCTATAGTCCAACTTAGTGGGGAAACTCTACTGAAACATGTTTAGCATCAAAGGAGCACACAAGCCTCCACAGGCATAGCTGGTGGCTGGGCATGTAGGAAACAAATCTGGCTCTCCTTCATGGAAAACAAGAATGTAACCACTGAACCGCCACTGTGATAATTTAGTAATACAGTTAGCATTTTCTGTGTCTCGGCTTCTGGTCAGGGGGCTTTAAAGACAAAGTTGTTTTCCAGCCTCACAGCAACCCTATTAGATAGGTGTTGTTGCCATTGTTGTTGCTGCTGTTGTTGCTGCTGTTAGGGGTCATTAAATCAGTTCCAACCCATAGCGACCCTATGCACAACAGAATGAAACACTACCTGGTCCTGCACCATCCTTATAATTATTGGCCTATTTGAATTCATTGTTACAGCCACTATGTCAATCTATCTCCTTCAAGACCTTTCTCCTTTTCGCTGCCTCTCTACCTTACTAAGCATGATGTCCGTCTCCAGGGACAGGTCTCTATTGACAACATATCCAAAGTATATAAGATTCAGTCTTGCATTCTTGCCTCTGAAGAGCACTCTGGCCGTACTTCTTCCAAGACAGATTGATTTGTCCTTTTAGTAGTCCGTGGTACTTTCAATAGTCTTCTCCAGTGCCATAGTTCAAATGCATTGATTCCTTTTCAGACGTCCTTATTCAATGTCCAATTTTCACATGCATATGAGGCAATTGAAAATAGTTTGGCTTAGGTCAAGAGCATCTTAGTCCTCAAAGCAAAGTCCA
This sequence comes from Echinops telfairi, assembly GCF_000313985.2. Lineage (NCBI taxonomy): Eukaryota > Metazoa > Chordata > Mammalia > Afrosoricida > Tenrecidae > Echinops > Echinops telfairi. The sequence continues at coordinate 15,001,011 of NW_022103907.1, read as the reverse complement.
TGCTTTCCAATACTCTAAAGAGGTCCTATGCAGCAGATTTATCACAAGGTAGACAGCAGCTCTGTTTTAAAGTTGGGAAACTGAGGGTTAGAGAACCACGAGGTCATAGACTGAGATAAGATCTGAAATTGTTTTGTTATTTCCTAAACACTTGATCCTTCACTACTTTTTGTTGTTTGGACAGTGTGTTAGGCTCTTTTCTGGGGAAATAAAACCAGTAACAGTCATATATGTATAAGAAAGGTCTTTGGATCAAGAAAGAATTGTTATATCAAAAAGTATCCCAACCCACAGCAATTGAAGCCCAGGATCCAAAGCCAACTTCAGAGCCATGAAGCTGCCAATGGATGAAACAGGAAGGTGAATCAGGAAATTGGGAAACTGAAGGCCGGTGGGTATAGATGCTTAGAGAAACAAGGTTTACAGGAAACAGGCTGAGCACCACAGGTCCAGGGCCAGCAGGTTGACCATACGTACGACTGTAGCGGTTACATAATTTTTTGTCCACTTGAAGATATGAAAGTGTTGGAGTGGAGTCTAGCCTGTCAATCAGGTCACTGACTGATGATGCCTCCTTGTGAGACCGAAGAGGGCCTTATGGACTTGACTTGGACTTATGGACTTGACTTGGACTTATGGACTTGACTTGGACTGGGCTGGGATATTTTCCTGATATATAAAGCTTCTTGACATAAAGCTGTTTCTTGCACATATATGAAGATCGCAGCTTTTGTTTCCCCAGTCAACCCGACCTAATGCAACTCCCAACCTCAGAGCCAGACATGTAACTCAGGAAATCAGGAAGTGAATAAGTGAGAAACAATTAGTTACCAGGGTCTTATATTTTAAAAAGGCCACACTCCTGGCAGGTTATAAGATCAACAAGCAGAAATCATTTGGATTGCTACATACAACTGTTAGGATTTCAGAAAAAGGGATCAAGTTCAGAAAAAGGGATCACAATTGCCAGGCATAAATTGAAATATCTATGGATATACTTAACAACAACAACAAAAAGACCCAAATGAGGAAAACTATAGAACATTAGTACCAATAACCAAAAGGGACCTTCACAAATTAAAAAGTATCCCATGCTTATGGATTGGTAGATTAAATATTGTAAAGATGTCAATCTTACATAACATACTATATAGGTTCAATGCAATCCTGATACAAATACCAACATCATTTTTAAAAGAAATGGAAAAATTGACTACCAACTTCATATGGAAATGTAAGAAACCCAGAACTGACAAATGACTCCTTAAGAAGAATAAAGTGTGTGTGTGAGGGTTGCATTACCTGACTTTATTGCTTATTATACAGCCACCATTGTCAAAACAGCATGGTACTGTTATAATGATAGATGCTCAGACCATTGGATAAGAACAGAAAATCCAGAAATTAAAACAGCAGAATACAGACACCTTATTTTTGATAAGGACCCCTCAAAATATGGGAAGCAAATGTGCTTTTTAGCAAATAATTCTGGAAAAACTGGATGTCAACCTGCAGAAGAATGAACCAAGAACTTTATGTCACCCCATACACTAGGACAAATTCATGGTGGATCACAGACCTGGAGGTAAAACCCCAAACTCTCAGCCCCATCAACAGAAAAATAGAAGCAAGGTTAAGAACCATAACGCAGGGAATCTATGGCTCTCAGCAATAATGAAGGATGCTCACCCAGAGAAAGAGAACATAGACATGTGGGAACTACTAAAGATAATACACTTGAGTGTGCATCGAAAGACCTCATCAAGAGAGTAATGAGAGTGCCCACAGACTGGGAAAAAATATTTGAAAATGACACATCAGACAAAGATCTTATTTCTAAAATCTACAGAACCCTGAACCTTTACAATAAGGATGGAAAAAAAAAAAAAGAATAGCCCATGGATTAGGTGGGCAAAAGACCTGACCAGAAAATTCATAAAGGAGGAAACCTGAATGGGCAATAAATATATGAGAAAATGCTCCTGATCATTAGCCATCTGGAAAATGCAAATCAAAACAACCATGGGATACCACCTAACACCCACAAAGATAGCCCAATTAAAGAAACCAGAAAGCAACAAATGTTGGAGGGGTGTGGTGAGATAGGAACTCTCATGGTCTTGTAAATACATCCAGCCACTGTGGAAATGATTTGGCGATACCTAAAACAGATGGAAATGGAGTTACCTTATGACCCAGCACTCCCATTACTGGGCATCTACCCAGAAGAAATAAGAAAAAGACCATGAACAGACATCTGCACACCAATGTTCATTGCTGCACACTTTACAATTGCAAAGGATTGGAAACAGCCTAAGTATCCATCAATAGATGAATTAATTTTTAAAAAAAATCTCTCATATATACATAGAATGGAATACTATGTATCCCTGAAAAACAAAAGAAACCATGAGGCACCTCGTCTCATGGAAGGAGTTAAAGAATAATATGCTGAGAGAAGTAAGCCAAGCACAAAAGGACACGTACAACATGAGTCCACTTAGGTAAGTTCAAACAACAGACCGAGCATAGGGGATAATGTATCTATCACAGTCCTGGGGCTGAGGACCAGATACTCTGGCAAGAGCCAGACTAAATGCAATGAGCATACATCATCAAAAATGAAAAGATGGTGGGGAGGAAGAATTAAAAAGAGGCAGATAACAATGGTGCGGAAAGACATCAAACACCCCCCACCCCA